>NC_084963.1:13317158-13617158 GCF_949316205.1 Platichthys flesus | reverse complement strand
AAATCAACATCTGAGGCAACAAAAAAAATGCTAATTTCTAATTGAGGGTTTATCAACATGAAAACAAAAGTAACATTTGTATCTGCAGAAATTGATTTCTGAATTTTACTTTCTGGCATATGTCAGAATATTACCAACACCAATGATAGACGCGCTAACTGTTTTGTAACTAACTGTTGTATCAATCTAAATAAACTTAAGTAAACCAATGTGTTTTATCCTCACTCTATGTTATCACCTGATATTTACACCTGTTTAGTTTTGTGTTTCCATAGCAACAAGATCAAAAAACTGAATTATTATTAATTAGACCCTTGGTCAGATTAGGTCATGTTTACATATTCATAGAAACTATTTGCCAATTCAAAACTAATTTCAACTTACAGATGCAATATTTTAAACCATTTAAGAACATTGGGGTCATACTTCCAATGAGACGTATGTAGAGGTTTTTTGGTACTGATTTAGGAACTGTTACAAAAAATTGTATCACTGCAGTTACTAAAGTGTGTGTATATATATATATATATATATATATATATTCTCTGTATAATGGACAAATAAGGGCTATATAGAGTATTTTGTCGGCCACTTATTGACATAGCTGATGCGAACACTTATATACACTCCCACTTCAACACGGGAAACAGTGCATTTCCGATACATAACCAAAATATTATAAACATGTAAAAATCAATCTTTAAAATCAGTTTCTTTTCTATCTACAAAAACACGACTGCCACGTGTCAATGTGGACGATACGCACAGTGTTTCAGAAACCTCTCTAAAGTGAGTTTTGGCGGCAGAGCACATTTCATTATATCTCTGCAATTCTTTCCTATTTCCCCCCAAGAGCAGTCGTCCATCACGTAGTGATTTGAAGGCCCAATCGGGGAAGTCACCAAACATCATCCACCCCTCGGTACTCTGTCATTCCTCCGTGAAGGCAGAAGAGACCTCTTAAAGGGTTTTCTGTGTGTTCACCAGTCGGGGTGAGTGAAGGTGATGTTGTACTGCTTTGCCCAGCGTGCAAACACATGCTTCTCGGTAATGAAGCGGTGGTGGTTTCCTTTCCGACTTTTCTCGCTCTGTATGTAAGTGACACATTCATCAGGCCCCCTGGGTTTGTAATAGTGATAGGGAATCTTCTTGGATCCAGGTTTTTTTCTGGAAAACAAAATATTTTATCATATGTTGGTTTTGCTGCCACTTTCCTTTGTGATCTATAATAATGTGGTAAACATCTTGCAGGTTGGTTAGCGCTGAAGTTCTACTCACCCACAGTGATTGGGTGGAACCATCCCATATACTGTTATGTTATCGCATATCTCAATGGCGATGACCATTGTGAACCAGCCTGTGCTCAACCACGAGTGAGATTTTTGTCTAAGCAGGAAAAAAGAAAAGAGAGAATTGAGTTTACCCAATACTGAGGTAACTATATATACTAGAGCCTGTCCGGTTTATTGGTTGGTTGATTAAAATGAGTCAATATGATAAATATATATTAAATTTGATATATATGCCCATCCCAGATATATCAATATGGGAAATTAATGTTTGCTGATAACTGCTAATATGAAAACAAATATTTTACAGAAATAAAGATATAGAGTTTTGTGCAGAAAAACACTCAATTATCTCACAAATCAATTAATCGATTTGAGATGTTAACAACGATCAAAACAAAGCTAGAAACGTTTACAATCCCAAAATTGTTTGCATTTATGATTACATTTTATGTAAAAAATATGTTAATGTTTATTTTCTTAATTTCAGATTCTATTGTATTTGTGTTCTCTTTTTAATTATAGTTATTTATCACAACATTCATTTAAATTGTAAAATAGAATGCCTCCCTTTTCTTCTGTTTGTGAATCTTATGCATTAGCCATATAAGGTTATTGAAAATGTTTACTCCAGAAAAATCCCAATTATGTCAAAAATCGGTTAGGCTCTATGTAATTACCAGTAGTTTACTCCCTCCCTAAACACTCACCTGTCTCGCCCTGTCTCCTTATGAAAGAGACTGTCGAACCGGCGCATCTTGCTGGGTACGATACTGAAACACGACAAGTTGCTGTAGGTCATGCTGACTCTCTGGATCAGTCTGTACAAAGTTCCCTTGCCCTCCTTCCCAATCTTGCTCGGGGGTCCCCAGAATATGATCACCGGGTTGTTGTCCATGCGATGCAAGAACTCGTTGGGCCTGCGGACCACCCTGAACACGCTGGAGTGGGCCACGACCCTCAGGGAAGTCCGACTGCCCACATCCGCCTCGAACCCCAGCGTAGGAGCGTCATTCATCCGAATCACACACTCCGCGCGGTCGATCTCTTCTCCCGCTCGACTCCCCAACACATGGCTTGAACTTGTCACCAGCGCGCAGGTATTGCAGTGCAGGTTCATGTTCTGAAAAAGAGACAACGTTTATTAACGAATATATAAATAATCAGCATTTTTTTGGTATGAGCCTCCATGAGGCTCCATGAGGCTCATACCAACGAAAACGAAAAAGTTAAAGCCCTAAAATCAAGTGAGTGCTAGTGAGTGTGAATCTTGAAACCCACGCTCATATTCAAATCTATGCTGAAACTCAACCTCTAAACAACAAGACATTGTCCACCATTCAGACACATCTCCGCCCCGTCCTTCCCCAGGGGTCATAATTGTGATTTGATCTCTCTCTCCACACATCAGTGTCAGAGCGGCTGTGTGTGCGCTGAAGAGTTGAGTCTTCGTAAACCATGACTGACAGCCATCTCTCTCTCTCTTCATGTCTCCCCACTCTCAACAGAGAGCCAGCATGTTGTTTTCTGTGTTTAGCATCACTGTTGTAAATCGAGAGTCTTGCAGATTTGTGTCTTTCTACATTAAGTGAGGACCACTGGAGATGATGTGAAATTACATTGATTTCTGTGAGCTTGCTTTTTGATTATTCAACACAACTTGTACCCATAACACCTGATCCTGCTTTTAATAGCCGTGAGTAGGAGGGAGAAGCTCTTTTGTTTTTCCATCTTTTCTCCCTTGTTTGAGATGGTTATCATTTGGACATTTCTTGATAATTCATATTGCCAGAGAAGTTTAGAGAAGAATGTGCTCATGAAGTTGAAAGTGGTGCACAGTTTTGACAGATTCCGCTTCTGACGGTTCACCACTTCCTTGTGGTGTTTTCTTTCTACAGTGTTTGTGTAAATATTCAGTGCATTAATCTGCCGATCAAGTTCCAGTTTGACCACTCCAGTGTTTGTGTGCAAACTTTAAAGCACCTTGTTCCCATGAAATGGCACGTAGCCTTCTTTCCCAGCCCACTTCTTCAGGTCTGAGTTCTTGAGGAGGTTATTAACGGCCACGTGCATGGGGGTAAAGACGTCACTGCTGACATTGCTGGAGCCGTACAGGAAGAGGATTGTCATCAGGACGAGGATGACAACAAAGATCACCATCCTGTGGCTCTGTTGTCCCTGCAATGTAAATAAACAATAAAAGTTCGCATAGTAACTACTGTTGAATTTAAGACTTAGTGAGACCAAATAAATGAAATTTCAAGACCTATGTAATGTACAACAGATAAAGTATACAGTATAATGTGAGTATAAAAAGAAGGGTCTGACTACTTGTTCAACCCACAGGTAAACAAGGATTATAATGATGATACCTATGGATGTATTCCTGTTTTTAATACTTATGATAGTGATGAAGATGAAGATGGAGATGAAGGGTTAGAGGTCTCTATAAGTGCCACACCCTCCTGATGTTGTGGGTGTTCTGGTCTTACCTTTCCACTGAGCCCCATGCTTTCTGATCAGAGTGTGTCTGTCTGTCATCATACCTGTCACAAACACACACAAACACACACACACGCACACACACAAACTGTCACACGGCCGATCTGACACCGTTACATCTCATGTTACAAACAGTGGAACAGTATATTGAAGCTTCACTGCCTTCTACATGTAAATAAGCAGCGTCAGAGCGATATTCTGAGCAGATATTGGTATTTACAATCCAAATACAATACAATACAAACGTGTAATACAGTGATAGAACGTATTTTTTTCCCTCATAATAACCAAACATCGAACGCAACAAGGGAAGAACGTGATAACACAACAACACGCAGCAGCGCCTCGACCAGCTATTCACGTACCTTTACCGCCAGTTCTTTACAAAAACAACACCCCCCGCTGATCAGAGTAACGTGTGAGATCGTGATTCCGTGTCCAAGCGAGGAGGTGAGAGAGAGCAGCGATCAGCCGGAGCTACACCGATGTTTCTGGGCCTATGCGGTGTCTCCTCCTCCTCTTCCTCCTCCTCCTCACGTCCCCCCGTCTTCTTGCACCAGTGCCGTGACGTCATCACAGACAAATGATGTGGTATTATTAATCCAGATTCCTCCAGTATAAACACAGTGTAGGTTTAGGGTTCGGCATAAAATGGTTATGGTTAAGGTTATATAGGAAGGTGAAGGTCCTGTGTCACATGTTGATAAAACATCTTAAAAAGGGTGATAAATAAATGAAGAAATATAACAATGTAATTTTAAGGCATCCATGTTGATTGTGATTTAGGATAACTAAGGAAACTTAGGAAGGGGTTATGGGGATGGGTAAAGGGGCTTTTACTTCAGGCTGTTCTCATTTTTGGTTCCTCTTTAAGACTTTTTCCAGTATAAACACTCCCCTTTTCAGGATGTCCGGATCAGTTAAAACCCAATGGGCACCAGAACCTGGTCTCAATGAGGAAGAAGGTTATTTCTGAGTTCCTGGTTGATTGTGAATCCTGGTTAATTTAAAGTTAGGGTTGGGTTTGAATTGGTCATGGTTAACGGTCAGTGGTATATTGTGAATTGTGATTAGATTAAGGTCAGGGTTAGGCATCAATGTCCTGTTAGGTTAACATTTTAATTGTGGTTTGATAGGGTCAGGCATAAACTGGTCATGGTTAAGCTTAGGGACAAGGTTTTGGTGAGGCTGTCCACAGTGACTGCAGTGTGAGCATGGACCTTACATAGTGAGGAGGTTTCGGCTGATGTTCACCTTTTCAAAAGGCTGTCAGAGGGTTAGGACCTGCTTCTGGGGTCATTGTTAGAATCAGGCTCAAGCATTTAGTTCTGATGGATAAAATGCGGGCTATGGGCTAGTGATTCACACATTATGCCAATGGTTGTTCTCACAAACATAGAAGTTCCAGTGCGTGTTTGTGTGTGTGTGTGTGCGCACAGTAATTTTTGGTAGTCAAATATTCACTGTTTAATGTATGATTTTTTATTGAAGCATAGAACAAGACTTTTTTGTTTAACTCAATTTGATAATTGACGAATTGACACCTTTGCGAAATCTTTTCTACAGCGAAAATCAATTGTTAATCATGTGCGTTGCTTTATTTTCTGTCCATTTGATCCCAAACCAGCACCATGTGTTTCATTTGAAGCCTATTGTCCAGCTTGTCTGACTTTGTTGCTAACAATCGTTTCCAGCATTGCATTGTACAGTTGTAGCTTTTCTAAGTAACGAATAAAAGTTGTGGCACCTGAGGTGACTGTTCACTTTCGTTTCTGCAGTAAGGCTCTTAGTTTACCAATTTCTTGTGATATGAAATTATTTTTCAGCTTTTTGTGAGGCAAATATTTTAATTTTTAACCTCCCAAAGTTAACCACTTACCTTTGTACACTTTGTTATACACACGTTGATTTACATACATTTATTGACAGCATTTTTAAGGGATTTATCATTTGAATCTTTTTTTAAAGTAAAAAATGTAAGAACGACCTTGTTCTAGGCTCCAAATACAAATCAAGAAATCAGAATAAGTTGAGTTGGGCTTCAGATTGACATTTGTCCCACCAAAATTATTGATTATTTAAAGGTTCAGTGTGTAGAATTTAGTGAAATCTAGTGGTGAAGTTGTATGTTGCAGCTGAATACCCCTCACCTCACCCTCCCCTTCCAAACAAGAAAGAGAACCTCTGGTAGCTTTCAGTTCTCATAGTTTGTACAGTTTGTACTGTCAAAAACATGGAAGCATCTATGAGGACCGGCTCCAGATGTGAACATAAAGTATTCATATATAAAGGGCCTTTTCCAGGGTTAAAAAACAACAATTAATATATTGAGATGAAACACACTAGTGAAAACATCACAAGGAATATTTTTATATTAGATATCTGCCAATAGATTCCTTTCTCCTAAATCTAACACACTGCACCTTTAAGAAGTCAATTGTCAGACATAAGGTTGGTTGTAACCATACAGTATATTACCCCAGGTCTACAACATATGATGCCTCATTCATCAGTGATAATTATTCAAAACATTTTTTATCAATTTGATGAAATACAAGTTTTATACAGAAGACCATGAGATGACCTGAACATGTAAGGCAGACTCTGTTTGACATCTAATTTATACATGTTGACACCGATCAAACACTCTCAGTGGTCGAGTTTACATTCAAGTTTTTACTTTGCACAATTCACTACATAAAAGTATGCTTCCTATAAAGTAAATAATCAAACACTTGAAGTCAAACAGTGCATGTTTGAAATGTACAGTTAAACACTGACACAGTAGTTTGAACAGTAGTGCAAATACTATTACAGTCTTTGGAGTTAGTCACAAAATAAAAGCACAATGCAACTGAAAAGGCAACACTCGAGTTTTCATTGCAGGCAGGCAGCAGAATACTAAGGGTAAACAACTTTAACGTAGTTGTCGGTGCTGAAAACAAAGTAATATATTTGTGATTGAAAAGTTACACCACCAATGCCACATGAAACATCGGCAACTGAATGATCACACTGTGGGTTAAATGGCACTCAGGACATTATGGAAACATCAATGTTCACATCAACATAACCACAAGTAGTAAAATAAAAAAAAGCTTGTTCTGAGGGTGAGTAAAAAGCTTCAAGCTCAACAGTAAGTACTCGATTGTGAATAAAGAAACAGCGAGAGCTTTGTATCATGTTTAGTTATATGAGCAGCAACAGTTCAGGCCCATGGCCACAGCATTAAAAATATCAGAGGGCAGAACATTTAAATTAATCATCAAATGAAATGGGCCACATATAACACTTGCTTAAATCTTTGAAAACTTTTTTTTCTTTTTTGAAAAGGCTGTCCAAGGGCATTGGTTTACTTTAGCAGGAACTGGACTCTGCTCTGAGGTATGGTATTTTATTTTAATGCAAAATGACAAATCTCTGGTTAAATCAATTAATTATCATTAAGGAAAAATAAAAACAAGATTGAAACCTTGCGAAACTATTTATCAGTTCCAGCAATATGCATAAAGTGCATTTTGTAGTTTTTAAACGACAGGGGCTAGATTGCAGACTAAGATGTGTTAGGGTTAGGTTTAGAGATGAGACTGAATGTCAAGGCACAAGCATGAAGAAATTTAAGTATAAGCTTTGGTATAAACTGCTCTTAGTGGCTAATATCAGAATACTGATATATGGCTTTAAATAATGGGGATATTTAGTAATACTGAGGGTCATACGTCAAAATCTTCAGTGGCATAGAAATTAAATGCACTATTTTATATCTATGATTGCAGATCATCCCACTATAATCCAGTATCAAATGACTCAAAAAAACAGTCTAATCTCAAATGAAAGCCGGAGTCCATCTCCAACCCATTTTTTAACATGTTCAAGTTCTTCTCCAGCAAATATTCAGAAGAACAGATCAGCAAAAGTGAATTCCACAGCAGTCGGGAAACACCGGGAACATCTGGGAACTATCGCTTCCTCCTTCAGAGACTCCAGGAGGGGTGCTTGAACTTGATATCATGGTGCGTGGCCCATCTGGCGTAGATGGCCTTCTCAGTTATGAAGCGATGACCCCCGCGTTTCGTGTGCTCGTGCACTTTGTACATCCTGCACTCGTTGACTCGGTTTTGCTCGTAGTAGTGGTAGGGAACATCGCTGTGATTGGCCCGACTGTCAGGAGGAAGAAGTAGGTGGCGGTTATATAAAAACTTTCAATTGTACAAAGGGTGGAGCTTCAGTGTAGAACACAAACTCACAACATCATTTGAAATGTCTGACCTGCAGTAGTTGTCATCGATCATCCCGTACACATGGATTCTTTCACACATGTCTATGGCCAGGATCATAGTGAAAAATCCAGTGCTGAGAAAAGCTCCCGTCTTCATTCTGAGTGAGAGACACCAAACATCTGCTATTAAGAAAACATATTAGATTGAGGCAAAAATATTTTTGTCTAATGCTGACTTTTTTAGATCCACGCGTTACTTTAATTAAAAGTTTATCAGTGGCTATTCCATGATACTTATCACCGTAACCTCAATATTTTTGGGTGTCGAACACTTTGTTGATATTTTTCGAATGTGTTCATGTCTTATACATTCAGTGATTAAATTAAAGATCATTCAAAAATGAAAATAATCACTAGAAGCAGCCTTATTTGAAACACTTTTTTTGCCTTAATAAAAGCCCTGAAACAGCACAATACATCATTGCTGTTTGTGTAACTATATCATATATGCTCATCGTTAGTGACCTCACGCTGTAGCATGGTCCATAAGTAAAATGTGTAAAGTTTGCATTTTCAAGTTTTTGGTGTGTTTCCATGTTACATGGAGGTGTCTTATTTTGAAGGGTACTCAGTAAATGCTGATAAAAAGGGAGTTACAGTAAAAGTAAACATGAACAGGACATGAAGTTCAACTCCTGGCCAAGGGACAGTTTCTTTGACATAATCTGTTCTTTATTTCTGCTTAAGCGTTGGAATAGCTAATTTTATGTCAATATTGGAAACTTCATATGTTGTTTTACCGAAGAAAAACAATACAATATTTTCCTTTCATTTATTCAACTAGAATATAAAGTTATAGGCTACCTGTTTTTTCCGGTTTCGTTCTGAAACACACTGTCACAGTACTGAATCTTCTCTCTGGTCACGGTGTAGATCTTCACATCCGGGTACTTCTTTGCTATTTTCAGGAGTGTGTTGAAGATGCGTCCTTTCCCGTCCTGCCTCATATTCCTATCAGGACCCCAGAACACGTAGGTGGTGTCCGCTGACTGCTGGAAATAGTATCGTTCATTTTTCACCAACAGGGGAACGCTGGTGTGTGACACGACCCGAACACTGGTGCGGCTGCCCACGTCCCTTTCAAACCCATCCGTGGGTGCATTGTTCATCCGGATGACGCAGGCAAACTTGTCAATCTCGTCACCAATGCCAGCTCTGAGCATCTGACCTGAGCTGGAGACCAAGGCACACTGGTTGCAGTGCTTGTGCAGAAACTGTTGACAGAGAGGGGGATAACAATGGCCCATAACGACAAAATGGAGACATATTTTTTGAAATTTCTGCAAATGTATTGAAAAACAAAGACTAAAGTCATCCAGGTCATGGTCAGGAGTTGTACCTGTGTACCTATACAACGGGGAAGCTTGTTCTGACGCATACATCCAATTTCCTACATGTACATCGAGCCGCTGTGGCTCAAGAGTGAGAGAGGGTTGTTGGGGTGGTTTGTTCCCCGGTTTCTACATTCTGAAGTGCCCTTGTGCAAGATACAAACCCCACTTTTCCCCTTATGGCTGTGCTGACAGTGTACAAATGGTGTGTGATGGAAAAGGTGCTCCATACAGAGGCACTATATGAACGTGTGCATATGGATGCATTACACATGTGTAACTCCTGCAAACATGAATTGTTAACATGATAAAATAATAATTTGCAGCTATAATCCTGACTAATATATTCCTCAAAGATATGACACTCCAACAGCATAGCTTCCAAATCAGTTTTCAGGGTCAGCTCCTGAGTCCTTACTTGGACCCACACCTCTGGAGGGGGGGCTACACCCCTGGATCCTGGATCCCTGCTCCTCACCTGCTCCGTCCCGCCGGGGCTGATCCTCACGTAGCCCCTGAGCCCGCTGCTTTGCAGAACAGGCGACGGCCCGTCCCGTGTGATCACATGGGCAAACCAAAACAACAGGGGGAGGCTCAGGCCGAGCAGCAACAGCCATCGAAGCATCTGTGACACGGAAGGTATATGGTCAGAGGAAGCACAACCGCTTATGCACTGAATACTTCACATACCAGTGCACACTTTGATTTAAACATCCCGATCGATCTTACCGGGGACTTCATTCCGAGGCCTTTGGGAGAGACCCCGATGCAGAGAGCCATGCGGCACTCATGCTCCCAGCAGCCGGCTCACCTGAGGCCGAGGCGGTGACACAGACCAGCCCCGCAGCCACGAACCATTCATCAGCAACACTATTCACATATTTCCAACGGATCTCCTCCTAAATTCTGGCGAGAGCTCACAAATCCAGGATCCTTCTCGTGTCCTTCAATCTTCATGCCTGTGAAGTCTCGTCCGATCTACAACAGGAACATGTGTGACTTCTCTAGTATCGGAGGTCGCTTTACTTCTTCATTGTTTCCTCGCCTTCTGTGTTGTCATTTTGTGGTCGGTTCGCGATTTCTAGGCCCTGAATCCACACTGTTTCAGGCAACACAACTTCCGGTGCGATTTTCACAACAAAAGTGTCATCTGAATCTGTTAACACACCGAAAGTACGTGGTAACAACAAGGGCACGTCGGAAGTTACCCTGTCGTGATCTTATTCTGAAAGGAGAATTGCAATAACCGGAGGTGAGGTTTCTGCTTATTCTAGCCTCTTTAAATACTGCCTTTGATTCGAGCACATATTGTTTCATATTCAAGTTATTATTTTGCCTTTAACATACAAATTCATTTAACAATTGATAAAATGTCATGTTTACTTCAAGTGTCACTCTTTAAATAGCTTAAAACCACGCGAAGTAAAATCATTATCATTTAAAAGATAAATAAAAATGCTATTTCTACTTATTAGGAAGGTTGTTCTCTGGCATTTTTTCTTTAACCATTATAAAAATAAAAATAAACATCAATTTGTATTTCGTGTTATTTTAAAGACTACTTAAAAAACTATTATTACCTTCAATAATAATAATCATAATCACTTGCATTTCAATATGGTCCTTGCTCCGTTTGTGCTTGGGCCCTAATAATATTAATATTAAACTAATAGAGTTAATACTAATACTAATAGTAGGAATACTGTCAGAAAACTTTATTTTTTACTTTGTGATCCATGCTCTGTGATCCACAACCTGATTGGATTCTTAAAGCATTAATCCCGCCTACCTTATAATTGATTGGTCAAGAAATAATTCATTTCACTGTGCATCGGACCTGTTTGGTCCGTGGCCCCGTCAGTTTTCCTACGTCTCCATAGCACCGCCCCCGCTGAAAACCCTTGTGCGCGGCTCCGTCCTCTGGCGGTGACACCAGGAACGTCCTTCCCCGTCGTGTCGGTTGTTCGTGGTACGTACCGGTGTGTGGGGTTGTTCGTGATAGTGGCCGTGTCGGTGGTTCGCTGGTTAAAGAGCCGGTGGAGCCTCCGTGGTGTCCGGTTAACCCTCTGCCGCTGCTGGTGTCCGGTTGACCGGGGGATGCTGTGATGTGAAGTGACAGGTCTGGTTGCGCTATGCTAACTGCAGCTAAGGTTAGCATTCCCTCCTGTTGGGGCTGTTGTCTGCTGGTCTGTGCTCATTTCTGCTGGTCATTAACAACACAGGAGAACAACTGAGCCCAGGGTCTGTATTCATTATACGTAAACGTTACCAAGTGGTGTCAGGGCTGATTCAAGGCATCTGACTAGCTGGCTAGCATGCTATCCCCCATCTAGCCAAGTCTAATTTCAACTAACCCCCCTTTTATTCTGTGATCATTTGCACTGGCAGGCTGGGAATGGTGGCTGATTTAGTATATTAGTTAATGATTAATCAATTAGACAGTTTGGCTCCAAGCAGAGGGGAAGAATCCTGTCACGTTGTAGCCACACCTTCTGGTGCCATTTCCTTTAGGTGTGAGGGAACACGTACCAGACAGGGTAGAGGTAAACTGGCATCATGACAAGTTGATCTGCTGCTTAACGGTAAATGAGAGCGAGAGCCCTGAGCTTAACACACCGATCTCTAACTAGTTAATTATGCAGGTCTAGGCACGGAATCAATATGAGTAACGTTTGTAGTATACTTGTCATCAACTTTAATATGAGAAAGGAACAATTTAGTCTGTTCGGGAGATGTAGAACACACTATGGATCTATTGGAGCCAGGATCGCTGTTGTAACTTGGAAGTCACTCAGTAAAAATAAATATCCTGGATCCCCCACTTGATCTGCACCAGCAGTAATCCATCCAGCAGCATACTCTTGCTAAAAGACAAATGAACAGGGATGTTTATTGATACCACATGTAGATCATTTGCAAAGCCTGTGCATGCAAAGTAATGCAGCTCTTCAGCGAGTAGGCTTGTGCACTCATTCCAATTGTTATTTCCATAGCTCATATCTTATTTATTGCAGGTGATACTGAACTGAAGTCAGTGTGGAGTACAAGTTCAGGAGTGAATGAGGACAGACGGTTCATCAGCAGGCCCTGAGCTGGCTGATCCCACAGAGGAGAGGAAAACCTTGTTTTGGGTGAATGTGAGGGGGCTTTGGACAACCGTGGCCTGAAGGCATTTCGATTTCTCTGAGATGTCACTCAGACAAGCAGGAGGGATGTCCATCGCACAGGCTTTGGCCATGACCGTGGCGGAGATACCGGTCTTTCTATATTCCACATTTGGCCAGGTAAAATTAGTTTTGCATGTTAACACAAAAGCATCATCTGAAGACTTAAAAAGAAAACAAGTTACAATGGCTAAAGTGATGTTTAAGATGACCTGGTGATGACATTTCATGTTTGTCTTTCCTGCTTTCAGTCCATCTTTTCTCAGCTAAAACTTACACCAAACTTGAAGAGGGTGCTCTTTGCCACAGCGATAGGCAGTGTTGCTCTGGCTCTCACTGCTCATCAGCTTAAGAGGCGGGGGAGAAAAAGGAACCAGGCAACACAACGGAAGGAGGGCCAGAAGACCGTGGGAATACCTGAAGCACTGAGGAAGACAGGAAGACCCTCTTCATTAAAGAGAGGTTTGCATGTCTTTTTTTGTAAATCTGGAAATATGACTTTGCCTTTGGGTTGTAACGTTTTCCGCATCTTCTTAAGTATATCCAGGTAACATAACGCTTAATGTTTCCTGTACAGGTCAGTTAACTGGTCGTCAGATGATGAGTCCGAGCACCAGGAGCAATGACACCATGAGTGGAATTTCTTCCCTGGCTCCCAGTAAACACTCAAGTTCCTCACACAGCCTTGCATCAGTTAGTTTCATACTCAGTTTTTCATTTCTGTCTATACTCTTCTTTTCCCTTATTGCCCCTTGACCGTATTTTTCATTTTTCTTTCATGTGAATTTGTTTTGGTACAGATGCGGGTCCTAGGCTCCCCAAGCCAGTCTGCCAACCCACCCACGCCCTGGGAGGCAGAACCTGTGGCAGAAGAGTCAGGGGCACTAGAGGATGCGAACGCAGAGAATCTGTATTTAATTGGTAGGTATTTATTACCACTCAGGATTCTTTCTTAAGAAATGTGACATAAATTGTGAAATAGTGAAAATATGAAGGAGAAGGCATCTAGCATTTATTCGCTAGGATGTAATGTCAGGTACAGAAACATGAGCTCAACTTTTATTATATTGATATAACAAAGGATTGTTAAACCCAATTGGTTTTAGTTACAGAAAGTAAATAACAAAGTTACTTAGTTAATTTTACTGCATTGGGTGAATAAATAGGGGGTTATTCACATTGCATTTGTTTCCCACATTATATAAAGGCAGGTTAAGATGTTCTTTATATAATCTGTTGTTGGACTCTTGGACCCAAAATGCTGCTTGGCAGCAATTGCTCCTGCACTAAAAACAATGGCCCATGTTCTGTGCCACCTTTATCTCAAAGTTTGGGCTTTATGTCTGACATAAATAATACATGTAAGCCGCTTTGCTAATGTCCTTCCAGGAATGGAGCTTTTTGAGGAAGCTCTGAGAAAGTGGGAACAAGCCCTGAATATTCGCCATCACACCTCCTCAACCTCCAGCAACAACAGCCTCGCTCTGCAGGGGGCAGCGTGTGGAGACTTTCCCATGGTAACGGTGACACAATCATCATCAGTGGAGACCACAGATTTGGCTTGGTCAAAGATCACACAGTACCAACGCTGGATTAAATGAATCCTGGACATTTTATTACATAATATTTAAGTATAGATGACCTGTTAAATATTGTTTTTCTCGATTTTAGGCTGAAGCCCATAGTAAAGGGTTTGCTGACAAGTTAGAGACTCTACTGCACAAGGCGTACCACCTACAGGAGGATTTTGGGAGCACTATCCCTACAGACAGCGTGCTGGCAGACTTTGGTGAGAGCCATGTTCAACTTATTTATGATCTTCAGCGAGAGTGGAGAATGACCACATATCTGAGAGTGAATTTGATTTTGAACTTAATCAGTGAGGAGTTGGACAGATACAGTATTGTAACTTACAGCTTTGTGATTCATGTTTTTAAAGTGAATTTATATCTTTGTTAACACATCTGTGTTTTGATTCCTGTGCTGTGAGCCAGTTTGTCTTTTTCCTTTGATAGAGAGCGAAGGAACTCTTATCTTGCCTCAAGTTGGGAATTTCCACAGACTGCAAGATGATGATGCGACTACTGTTACCTCCGACCAGTCGTTCTTTTCGGCCGCAGAGGTGAGTTTCCCCAGAACCCCCCTGCTCACGTTGGTTTCAAGTACACTCTTTAAGGCCTTCGCACATATGGTAACGTGAATAAACACAAGGGCAGATTATTCAGAGGTGAATTTAGATGCGCCTGGCTGTTCGCATTAATGGAACATCATGGCACCATAGTAGATCATAGTTTTTTTCTCGAGTCTGAATTTGACGAAGGTGTTTGTTTGTACACAGTCACATCGCTGTGCGTTTGGTTCATTCGTTTTCTTTGACAGTAGTTGGGTTGCTTGTTGCTTGATCCAACAGATTCAAGTCAGCGACATCCTATCTTTATTAAGGATAGAAAACAACTGTGAGCAATGATTAAACACAAATGTACTAAATAAATTGACAAATAAACGTTATCTCAGACTGGATGGATGAGAAAGTTGTTTTTCTACTACTACTACTTCTTCAAAGAGTTACATTGTCAACAACACACAAATATCTACTTTCATTAAATTTCATCCCTAATTTGAAAACAGTGAAACCGATTGCACATAAGCCATTGAATTTCACAGGCAGAATATGGCATATGAATATGGCACAGTAAAATGGTGAAACCTGATTTAAGTGCAAAAGTCCATAGTGTGTGTGGTGTACCGGGGGCAGAGCTGGTTCTACAGTCTTACTGCTGCAGGAAGGAACGGACTGCGATTCTTCTCCTTTAGATTAGTCCTTCCCTGAAGGAGCTGCCCGGTGCTCTCGAGGGGATGGGACTGGATTGATACATGTTCACCAAATATTAATTATATAAAGGTTAATCGCATTGGAAAAACAAGCCTAATGTGCAAAGGCCTTTAGTCTCACAGAACTAATCATGTCTGCTTTAAAACATATGGACTGTGCACTGAGGTACTGTATGTGTTATGTGTTTTCCCCCCTGGCCAGCTGTTTGATGCCATGTCTCTGGAAGAGCACTACCAGCCTCTGAAGCCTTCAGCTCTTTATGAAGAAGCCCTGTCTCTGGTACGAGAGGGAAAAGTGTCATATAGGTGCCCGAGGTAACTGAAGCTCAACATCTCTCCCTACATAATACCATAAGCTGCATATATAAGATCACTGTTAGTCAAAAAAGCATAAAGAACCATCAGATAACCTCAGCCTGTTGTAAACATCTAGTCTCAGTAATCTGATCACAAGTGGGCAGTGCTAACTAAGGGTGTGAATGCACCCAAGATGCATTGAGGACCTATTAGAGACCTAATCACTCAGTCAACATGCGTAGGGGTGTGGGACATATGTGGCCACATTCTTTTTTCATTGTGTGAACGTGGGGGTGCTGGACTGCAGGACCGCTGACTCAGCTGACGAACTCTGACCCCACTATAGTTTCATAATTACAGCATGCTCACACATACACGTAAAATGTTTGACTCCATAGGAAGCCACATTGCAGATACGCCTCCCCTGTTTTCCACATATTTAATTCTTTCACACTGATACACACAGACACATTGACAACAGACCTATATCAGACTTGCTGATAAAAACGTCCCTTGGTCTTCTCAAACAGAGATGACTTTATTTGCATACAGAGCGGGGAAGTGAGAACCTAATCTAAAGTGTTCCCAAGAGACTCATACAAGACTCATTTTAAAGTCAAATGGAAACAGACAAACCGCTGGCTCTAAACTTGTGGTCGGATCTCTCAGAACAGATGTTAAAACCAGGTCTGAATATGTACAAATGTGCAACTAGCTGCTAAACAATATGGAACTTTTAGTAGCCAAAAAAGCAGATTTGTCACAGAGCTTAAGTTAGAGTAACTATTAGGATTTTGTGTTTGCCTAAAGTTTCATTCCTCCCTTTTCTTTTTACCAGGACTGAACTACTTGAATGTTATGGTGATCAAGATTTCCTAGCCAAACTTCACTGTGTGAGACAAGCATTCCAGGTCAGTTTCAGCTCGCAAGACTGGCACATATTTCAACTGATAATTTGTATTTGTTTGGTAACCTCCCACCAGTTTTTTTTTTTTTTTACATTATTTAAAACAGTGAGCGGTGAAGCAGAAAATAAATGGAGCTAAATTAAACATTTTAAAAGAGGGATCCTGCAGGAAAACTGCGTTTAAGTATATTGTGCTAATTGTGAAAGGTTGCCAGTCTTAAAAATTGGTTAGCAATGAGTCACACAGTCCAGTCGCTAAGCTGTAGTGCAGTCAGATTAAGACAAAGGTTAACATGCCAATAACAAATAATTTTAGGACGATGAATATAATAAGACATTGTAATTAAGGTCCAAGCCGGTCATCAAAGATTTCTCTTTCTCTCTGTTTTCATCATCTCATATCTCACACATTGCATGTAAGGAGACAGACTCCAGCAAACCTGAGTTAGTAAAATGCCATCTCTATACAGGTGCAGTTGTACCTACAGGCAGTGAATCAGGTTTCTTTGCTTAAAGCTACAACGTCCCACATACAGAGGGCAGGTGACTCATTGCGTTTCCTTAAATGTAAAAAATGGATGATCCTGTTGGTCTGTACAGCACTTTACATTTATTCTTGAGGCCTAGGTTAACATGCTCTAAAAATTGGACCGGCTTCCTATCTCATATGTGAAGAGTTGCACATAGGCTGCAGGGAACAATGACATCTGCTGTGTTTAAAGTAAATGTATTGAACTCTGCTGTGTTTATCTGCTTGTGAGAGTTATTGATCTCAGTCCCTTCACCCTCTTGAGAAAGATAACTCGCCTTCAAGTTCAGCCTGGAGATGAATACGAGTTTGATGCATCTTGAAATACATCAGCTGCAGCTCTACAACACTACACTTTGTTGCATAGGCTTGAATATATTTTACTATATGCTTAATGTATAAACCAAATTGTTCCAGAAATGACCATAGAAAAAAGACTGATAATGCTTTTTCCTTCCAGGTGCTGTTGTCAGATGAAACTCATCGCACGTTTTTCATGGAGACCGGGAAGCAGATGATTACAGGGTTAATGGTGAAGGCCAACAAGGTAAATCAGTACATTTGGATCCTCAGTTTTTAACTTGTACTATTTAGATGAATAGGTGATAGGTCTGCCTCTGTGGACATGCATAACGTATACGTATTTCATATTTTTTCCTTATCTCAGAGTCCTAAAGGCTTCCTAGAGAGCTATGAGGACATGCTGCTTTACACTCAGAGAGAGGGAACGTGGCCAGTTACACAGATGGAGCTAGAGGGCCGAGGAGTGAGTAATGTTGTCATTCATGTCATGCAACTGATTCTGCTCTTTATTTGTTTTTTCAGCATGTGCCTCTTAACATAACCACATGTAGGTGCAGTTTTTTTCAGACACAGAGTGTGTGTTAACAGAGAGTCGGTCCATTTACATGAACCTGAGAAGCCCTGTGACTAACCTGAATTAAACTTTAACTACAAACTGCCTAACAATCAGGTTGCTCTTGACAATTTCCTGTTGTTGTGAAACGCATCCGACCTGGACAATATCCTGCTGCGTTCTTCATATGTGAAAGACAAACCCTTTTAGGCTAATGTGCTTGTTCATTTTGCACTTATTTAACAAAATGTATTTCTTTTCCACACGTCGTGATCTGTGCAGGTGGTGTGTATGAACTTTTTTGACATAGTGTTGGACTTTATACTAATGGACGCATTCGAAGACCTGGAGAGCCCTCCCTCATCTGTGGTAGCTGTGCTGAGGAATCGCTGGCTCTCTGACAGCTTCAAAGAGACGGTTAATTAGCACTCCATCGTGCACATACACAAATTCCTTGATTAAACCACCGATGCTTCGTCCTATAACAGAGTTGTGATTTCTCTTTAGGCTCTGGCGACTGCTTGCTGGTCTGTCCTAAAAGCGAAAAGGCGTCTGCTCATGGTGAGTTTGAGAATGTCTGAAAATGGGGTGCTTTATATAGCGTTGTGTTTTTATTGCATTTTGTTTTTGACAGCCGTGTCTCTACTGTCCATAGGTTCCTGATGGTTTTATCTCCCACTTCTATGCCATATCAGAACATGTGAGCCCAGTTTTAGCTTATGGGTTCTTGGGACCCAGGCAGCACCTAAGTGAGGTCTGCACTATCTTCAAGGTGAGAGCAAAGTGGACTAAAAACATGTCTACTTGTAACTGCTTAAATGGACGCACAACATTCTACTCATGATCACCATACAGCATTATAAACAATTATGTATTGTCTCCTGTGACTCTGGAATAGTTTAACTTTGTCATCAGTGATATTTCAATTGTGGGTCGAGACTCGAGACACTACACATCACATTACAACAGAAAGTCTGTGTTACAAACTGGGATTATGATGATCTTAAGTGGCTTTATGGTAAGTGTAGGATCCAAGGGTTTTAGCATGCAATTTATCCAAAGGGCTAAAATTCAGGACATCTGCGAATAAGAGAACATGCTAACATGCAAACTAAGATTATTAACATTGTATATATTATACTTGCGTTATCAGCATGTTAGCATTGTAATTGTGAGCGTGCTGTACAGCCTCATGGAGCTGGCATAGCTAGCCAGACTTTTATATTTCTGAGAATTAGTTTCTTGCGTCACCAGCTTGTCCCAGTCTTTCTCTTGCAACATTAGCTACTTTGGGCAGGCTTACTGCAGTTCAGCCATCCATAGCTACCTTGTTAGCTTCAACACCAGGACGCAAAGAATCCTAGAGGATATGTTTGCACGAGAAGGATCCACTGATTTGGACCAAACGTGACCTGTATGATAACCTTTACGTGTAAAATCAGTACTCCTTTTAAATTAAATTGACCATGCCATGCATTGATTTCCATCATTCATCTACCTCCTCTCTTCTGCAGCAACAAATCGTGCAGTACCTTAAGGATATGTTTGACCATGACAAGGTCCGCTTCACCTCTGCTAACAGCTTGGCCGAGGACATCCTGAACCTTTCCCACCGCCGCAGCGAGATTTTACTGGGGTATCTGGGGATCGACAGACTTCTGGAGCTCAACGGTTCCCTGCCCAGGGACACCGACAGCTCTTAGGGGCCCAAACCCAAACAGCATGAAGAGTTACTGAGGGCTTCATGGGGCTTGTGCAGGCCAGACGCATTGGAGTCGCAGCTCAGCACTTGATCTGCACTAAGACTGGATTTAAATCATACTCCTGTGATACACTGGGAACCACAGTTAATTATTCATTCATCATCAAACACTGACAGAGGATATATTTTCACGAGCATCACTTGTTCTAATGAGGGAAACTGGTTGGACTCCACCTCTTCCTTGTTATCAGCTGCTGGGCTGCCTATCTGGAGAATGCCTACATGTGATCTCAGACGTGTGAAGAGGTGTCTATAACTTGTTGGGTTTCCAGGCTACTTAAAAACACACGAAACTGAAGCATGGGGACGAATGAAACGGTCCCTTCCACATTATTCTTTCACGTGGAGCAAATGTCTTCAGATAACTAGTGGTTGCACCTTCCATTCGTCTGACGTGTGAAAACACATGGAATATCATATTCGTCACAGTTGCGTGAAAAGAAGTGTGTTGACGTGTTTTGTTTTATATTAAAGGGGCAAAGTTATTTGTTAAATCCATGATAATGTCTGACAGATTTAAAGTGTGTAATGAAGGACGTAATGAAGTTATCTCCTCACTGATGCTACTTAAGTCCCTTAGTTCCTAACCTTACCCCTCTTTAATTTAAAGAAGTATTTATTCCAGTTTGATTTGGTCAAGTAGGCTAAAATGTGACATATCAGAGTGACTGTAATAAGAAGAGTAGTGTAATGACAATGAAATAAGGTCATCCTGAAGCTATATGCAGACCCCAGAACATTTCTCATATAGTCTTCTGGACATAGCAGTGATCCCGCGAAGATGCAAGTTATACTTTCTCCAAGTCAAAGTGAGCCCACACTTTATCTGGAAATGAATCCCATGGCACAAAACAAACTGCAAATAACAGAAAAACTGGTTTTAATACTATTACATAGGATTGGTGTGGATTAGCAATAAGTACCTTAAATTCAGCATTAGGTGATGCACAAATTCCTACAGTTAATTAGTTACCTTTCTGTAACACAGTGCTGAGCTAGGCAGAGCCCGCCACTAGTTTATTAATTGGTTGTGCCACTTGAATCACTTCCAAATATTTGGGCCTTTCTGTGAAAGTATACAAACCCAAGTTATATGAACAAATAAACCTCTGTTTTCAGTGCAATGTGTGAAACAGCAGTAGATACGGAGTATGGTTGTTTTTCAACCATAATTTGTTATTCATGAATATTTGATGAGTGAAAAAATTCAGATTTTCTCAGTGGGTCGGATTTTTCACAGCAGACATTTGTCAGCATTCTAACAGGAAAGGCACAAGTGCTAGTAATAACAGTAACAACGGCTCTGTTTATTCAAGTGTCTCAGTAAACCACGACGGCAATGGTGGAAAATTATTGATTGAGATTTGAGGTTTTGCTGATTAAACTGTGGAACAGTGTTTATACAAGTTAGAATTTACTCTGCTTCAGCCAATCATAACAGTGACAGGCTCCTTACCCAGTAATGCATTAGTAATAATAATAATCCTATTATATAATAACATGTACATACAATATAGCCCCATTTAAAACAAGACTTTGTTCTTCATAATGACAGCTTTTACTTTTGATATTTAAAGTCATTTTACTGTCACTGCTTTTTGTCAATTTCTGTGTTTGATTACACTGCATTTGATTATTGATTGTTAATATAACTAATAGTTTAACTAAGAGCTTTTATTAAATATTCTGATTGTGCAATCATGGCCCATTTTGCACAATACCAGCACCCTGAAACCGAAGCAGATCTATGGAACTGGGCCATCATTGGTTTTATTAACACTTGTGCTTTCCCCAATGCATCAAACTAATAAGAGTTACGATGATTACATTATCAAAATAAGATAAATGTCTTCTATGGAAAAAGGTCAATGCTCATGGCTGTAACAAAGTGAACCCAGCGACTACCATCTAACACCTTTTAGAGACTGAAAGATACAACTCGGCCTCAAGTGAGATATGTAATCAAAAACACATTTTCCTTTTAATCAAATCCACATACTGTGTGTTGTTGGTTTTCATCTCTGCTCATTGTATAATAGACACGACCAGTAACAGCACCAGTATTGGTCTAAGGTTGTTTTGTGTCTGATCTCATGAAGACTTTTACTGAGGAACTGTGCATTGTACAGTCTTGACTGTTACCGGCACTCTGAAGGGCAGAGCTCGTAAGTCTTTATTTTGAAATGCAATGCAATCCTTTGTCAAGAATCAGCATTGAAGGGATTATTTCCGTTTCATTTAAACATGAACTTGCAGCTGATGATGGAGCCTTTCCAGAAAAAGATTAAGTTCTGTGTTTTTTTTGATCTGCAGCTTTGTGTTCTGAGGCATTTTGCACTTTATCAGAGAAGCAGAAAGATACAGGAATGTCCCGCAACCCTTATATTTGTAATGATTAGTTTGAGAACAAACATTAAGCAGTTGAAATGACTCCACAACAGAAGTGATGTACTGTTGATAACACAGAGCATATAGTAAAAAAAACAAAAACGATATTCCCAGAAACCTATGTTACGCAAGATATTTATTCTGGTTACTATGATAACTTTATGATTTAGTGTCCATGTTGAATGTTAACATCTTAACTGTGTGTGGTCAAATCTGTTTTCTCCCCAGTTTCAGTCCGTTGTTGTAGATCATCAGCCGCATGTATCATGCAGGCAAATGCTAATGTTTTGGTTGTTAGTCTCCTACGATTGGTCTGCTTCTGCTGTGTCATGAGAGTAGATCAGTTTGATTCCTCCTGCAGCCTTTGCATGTTCGCAGTGTAGATTATCCTAAAAATGCATCAATCATATATGTGCTGCAACATTTAGAAGCAGGCTCATCCCTTTAGTTGCTGTTATTGTTAGTTTTTAGAAATACTCTGAATGGAAATACTCTGAATGGAATGTTTAGGAACTGAAAGTCATTTGAAAGTAAATATTCAGGCAATGATTTATTATAGATTTACGAGGATTTCGGATGGCCAAAATGAGTTTACTGCAATACATTACAAGTGTCCTAATCATGCCTTTTGTCTTTTCTATTTTTAAACTACAATGCCAGCACAACCTGTCCATTGATTTTGATTCTCCATATTAATTAAATGTGATTTTTTTGTTATTAAATCATATATTTATTCGCTTGTTTTTCCTCAGTGGATGACGGCCCATTGTATTTCATATTGCACCGGGAATCAAACTGTTCTTATACAAATTGTTTTGTTGTTACAGTAAGAAGGTATATTTAAATGACTAAAAAGCAGTAATTAGCAATAATTATACTTACCTTTACTATTATTACTGACAAAACTTTACAGGTCTTTTTCAGACTAGACATTTTGACATGTCACAATAGAAAAAGCTTCAGATTGCATCACAGACTGTGTTTAAAGATGGACGACGCATCTCCATTCCTCGTACTATCCAGAATCGCAGCTAATTTACTTTCGGGGATGAATAAAGTAATCTATCTATCTATCTATCTAAAACAT
Organism: Platichthys flesus; assembly: GCF_949316205.1. Lineage (NCBI taxonomy): Eukaryota > Metazoa > Chordata > Actinopteri > Pleuronectiformes > Pleuronectidae > Platichthys > Platichthys flesus. The sequence goes on along the minus strand of NC_084963.1, from coordinate 13,593,935 downwards.
CTTAGATTGAAACACACATGTCATTCAGAGAGCGCACTGTTGTGATAGGGGGATGGAGTGCCACCGATACATGCGCTCAACCAATCAAGAGTCAGTCTCAGCTGTCAAAAATGATGTTTCACCCAGTTGTTATTACATCAAATAACTATAGTATAGTATCTACAAGTACAGAAGCAATGTTTTGAGACAAGTATATTCAAAGTATACTTTGACTTTTTAGTTTGGACAATGTGCCATTCACTTACAGCAGTGGTTCGCAAAGTGGAGAGTGTCCGACCATATAAAAAATAGAAATAAACAAAATAATGTTATAGCTGACAATGTTGAACATGCCTTAAAAGTAGACCTTGTCCGAGGGTGATGCACATTATATACTACTATTCCACGATATTTGAAAGGGCAGGAATGCCGAAAAACAACATTTTAGTTGATTTAGTCCAAACACTTTATTGAATGTATTACCTCTAATCAAATTGGACACAATCAGTGATTGGTGTTTTGAGCCTATTTGTTTCACAGCTATGGAGCTTGAGACAGGGCCCTGAATCTCAATCTAAGAATCCTCAAGTTTTTTAAAGGGCATTTTTATTCAACTGTCTCATTATTAGAATGACGTTGTTTTTGGTAAATTTGCATGTTGCAACATTAAGGATTTTATGTAGATTAAATTTGATCCTTTACAAGGTTCATAATTACCTATGCTGTATAGAAAACACTCTTTTCATTCAAAGGATTTTCTTTAAGCGATGTGTACATCAGAGGGAGCCAGAGGCACATGTCAGAGGATCAGCATAGAGGGACCATCACTGTAGCAGCAGATCTAGAACAAGCCAGCCAGTGATGAGAAGGTGAGACAGGGCGCACAATCTCCTAGCTTCAAACGTTAAAGCAAGGCGGTGGTTCGTATATTGGGTTGAGGTATCTCTGTAACACTCTCAGTCATTTAGCTTTCAATTACTTTTAGAGAAGTTTCAGCATTGGAGCGAGAGTGGATGGTCTCCTGTGCAGCCGAATGTGTGTATACCACAACCATTCCATTGAAGGGTTGAGGTATACACACAGCAACAGAGCCTCATTGGTACATCAGCTACATCTACCTCCTAACCCAGCAGTGAGTTAATGCATGGAATGTACATGTGGGTGTAACTATCCTGTACATACCTCATAATTACCTATGCTGTCATACAGTCATTTTTTAATCAAATGATTTTCCATTATAGTTATTGGGTTAAGCGGGAGGGGGGGATTTAAAACGTGTGTTTCGAGTTCTTCTTTTCACAGGCCTGGGCCCTTAAAACTGATCAATGAAAGAGTGAATGGCTCATATTGGCCAATATCATCAGCCAACCAATTTAATGGCAAGTCAAGTCTACTTGAAAACTCCAACATTGTGGTTTATTTAGTACAAACATTTTGTTAAATGTATTACCTCTAATCAAATTGGACACAATCAGTAATTGGTGTTTTGAGCCTATTTGTTTCACAGCTATGGAGCTTGAGCCAGAGGCCCTTAAGCCCAATCTCAGAATCCTCAAGTTTTTTAAAGGGCATTTTTATTCAACTGTCTCATTATTAGAATGACGTTGTTTTTGGTAACTTTGCATGTTGCAACATGAAGGATTTTATGTAGATTAAATTTGATCCTTTACAAGGCTCATAATTACCTACGGTGTATAGAATACACTCATTTTTCATTCAAAGGATTTTCCTTTAGCGATGTGTACATCAGAGGGAGCCAGAGGCACAGGTCAGAGGATCAGCATAGAGGGACCATCACTGTAGCAGCAGATCTAGAACAAGCCAGCCAGTGATGAGAGGGTGAGACAGGGCGCACAATCTTCTAGCTACACACGTTAAAGCAAGGCGGTGGTTCGTATATTGGGGTGAAGTATCTCTGTAACACTCTCAGTCATTTAGCTTTCAATTACTTTTAGAGAAGTTTCAGCATTGGAGTGAGAGTGGATGGTCTCCTGTGCAGCCGAATGTGTGTATACCACAACCATTCCATTGAAGGGTTGAGGTATACACACAGCAACAGAGCCTCATTGGTACATCAGCTACATCTACCTCCTAACCCAGCAGTGAGTTAATGCATGGAATGTACATGTGGGTGTAACTATCCTGTACATACCTCATAATTCCCTATGCTGTAATACAGTCATTTTTTATTCAAATGATTTTCCATTATAGTTATTGGGTTAAGGGGGAGGGGGGGATTTAAAACTTGTGTTTCGAGTTCTTCTTTTTACAGGCCTGGGCCCTTAAAGCTGATCATTGACAGAGTGAATGGCTCATATCGGCCAATATCATCAGCCAACCAATTTAACGGCCAGTCAAGTCTACATGAAACCTCCAACATTTTAGTTTATTTAGTCCAAACATTTTATTAAATTTATTACCTCTAATCAAAATTGGACACAATCAGTAATTGGTGTTTTTAGCCTATTTGTTTCACAGCTATGGAGCTTGAGCCAGAGGCCCTTAAGCCCAATCTCAGAATCCTCAAGTTTTTTAAAGGGCATTTTTATTCAACTGCCTCATTATTAGAATGACGTTGTTTTTGGTAACTTTGCATGTTGCAACATGAAGGATTTTATGTAGATTAAATTTGATCCTTTACAAGGCTCATAATTACCTACGGTGTATAGAATACACTCATTTTTCATTCAAAGGATTTTCCTTTAGCGATGTGTACATCAGAGGGAGCCAGAGGCACAGGTCAGAGGATCAGCATAGAGGGACCATCACTGTAGCAGCAGATCTAGAACAAGCCAGCCAGTGATGAGAGGGTGAGACAGGGCGCACAATCTTCTAGCTACACACGTTAAAGCAAGGCGGTGGTTCGTATATTGGGGTGAAGTATCTCTGTAACACTCTCAGTCATTTAGCTTTCAATTACTTTTAGAGAAGTTTCAGCATTGGAGTGAGAGTGGATGGTCTCCTGTGCAGCCGAATGTGTGTATACCACAACCATTCCATTGAAGGGTTGAGGTATACACACAGCAACAGAGCCTCATTGGTACATCAGCTACATCTACCTCCTAACCCAGCAGTGAGTTAATGCATGGAATGTACATGTGGGTGTAACTATCCTGTACATACCTCATAATTCCCTATGCTGTAATACAGTCATTTTTTATTCAAATGATTTTCCATTATAGTTATTGGGTTAAGGGGGAGGGGGGGATTTAAAACTTGTGTTTCGAGTTCTTCTTTTTACAGGCCTGGGCCCTTAAAGCTGATCATTGACAGAGTGAATGGCTCATATTGGCCAATATCATCAGCCAACCAATTTAATGGCAAGTCAAGTCTACTTGAAAACTCCAACATTGTGGTTTATTTAGTACAAACATTTTGTTAAATGTATTACCTCTAATCAAATTGGACACAATCAGTAATTGGTGTTTTGAGCCTATTTGTTTCACAGCTATGGAGCTTGAGCCAGAGGCCCTTAAGCCCAATCTCAGAATCCTCAAGTTTTTTAAAGGGCATTTTTATTCAACTGTCTCATTATTAGAATGACGTTGTTTTTGGTAACTTTGCATGTTGCAACATGAAGGATTTTATGTAGATTAAATTTGATCCTTTACAAGGCTCATAATTACCTACGGTGTATAGAATACACTCATTTTTCATTCACAGGATTTTCCTTTAGCGATGTGTACATCAGAGGGAGCCAGAGGCACAGGTCAGAGGATCAGCATAGAGGGACCATCACTGTAGCAGCAGATCTAGAACAAGCCAGCCAGTGATGAGAGGGTGAGACAGGGCGCACAATCTTCTAGCTACACACGTTAAAGCAAGGCGGTGGTTCGTATATTGGGGTGAAGTATCTCTGTAACACTCTCAGTCATTTAGCTTTCAATTACTTTTAGAGAAGTTTCAGCATTGGAGTGAGAGTGGATGGTCTCCTGTGCAGCCGAATGTGTGTATACCACAACCATTCCATTGAAGGGTTGAGGTATACACACAGCAACAGAGCCTCATTGGTACATCAGCTACATCTACCTCCTAACCCAGCAGTGAGTTAATGCATGGAATGTACATGTGGGTGTAACTATCCTGTACATACCTCATAATTCCCTATGCTGTAATACAGTCATTTTTTATTCAAATGATTTTCCATTATAGTTATTGGGTTAAGGGGGAGGGGGGGATTTAAAACTTGTGTTTCGAGTTCTTCTTTTTACAGGCCTGGGCCCTTAAAGCTGATCATTGACAGAGTGAATGGCTCATATCGGCCAATATCATCAGCCAACCAATTTAACGGCAAGTCAAGTCTACATGAAACCTCCAACATTTTAGTTTATTTAGTCCAAACATTTTATTAAATTTATTACCTCTAATCAAAATTGGACACAATCAGTAATTGGTGTTTTTAGCCTATTTGTTTCACAGCTATGGAGCTTGAGCCAGTGGCCCTTAAGCCCAATCTCAGAATCCTCAAGTTTTTTAAAGGGCATTTTTATTCAACTGCCTCATTATTAGAATGACGTTGTTTTTGGTAACTTTGCATGTTGCAACATGAAGGATTTTATGTAGATTAAATTTGATCCTTTACAAGGCTCATAATTACCTACGGTGTATAGAATACACTCATTTTTCATTCAAAGGATTTTCCTTTAGCGATGTGTACATCAGAGGGAGCCAGAGGCACAGGTCAGAGGATCAGCATAGAGGGACCATCACTGTAGCAGCAGATCTAGAACAAGCCAGCCAGTGATGAGAGGGTGAGACAGGGCGCACAATCTTCTAGCTACACACGTTAAAGCAAGGCGGTGGTTCGTATATTGGGGTGAAGTATCTCTGTAACACTCTCAGTCATTTAGCTTTCAATTACTTTTAGAGAAGTTTCAGCATTGGAGTGAGAGTGGATGGTCTCCTGTGCAGCCGAATGTGTGTATACCACAACCATTCCATTGAAGGGTTGAGGTATACACACAGCAACAGAGCCTCATTGGTACATCAGCTACATCTACCTCCTAACCCAGCAGTGAGTTAATGCATGGAATGTACATGTGGGTGTAACTATCCTGTACATACCTCATAATTCCCTATGCTGTAATACAGTCATTTTTTATTCAAATGATTTTCCATTATAGTTATTGGGTTAAGGGGGAGGGGGGGATTTAAAACTTGTGTTTCGAGTTCTTCTTTTTACAGGCCTGGGCCCTTAAAGCTGATCATTGACAGAGTGAATGGCTCATATTGGCCAATATCATCAGCCAACCAATTTAATTGCAAGTCAAGTCTACTTGAAAACTCCAACATTGTGGTTTATTTAGTACAAACATTTTGTTAAATGTATTACCTCTAATCAAATTGGACACAATCAGTAATTGGTGTTTTGAGCCTATTTGTTTCACAGCTATGGAGCTTGAGCCAGAGGCCCTTAAGCCCAATCTCAGAATCCTCAAGTTTTTTAAAGGGCATTTTTATTCAACTGTCTCATTATTAGAATGACGTTGTTTTTGGTAACTTTGCATGTTGCAACATGAAGGATTTTATGTAGATTAAATTTGATCCTTTACAAGGCTCATAATTACCTACGGTGTATAGAATACACTCATTTTTCATTCACAGGATTTTCCTTTAGCGATGTGTACATCAGAGGGAGCCAGAGGCAAAGGTCAGAGGATCAGCATAGAGGGACCATCACTGTAGCAGCAGATCTAGAACAAGCCAGCCAGTGATGAGAGGGTGAGACAGGGCGCACAATCTTCTAGCTACACACGTTAAAGCAAGGCGGTGGTTCGTATATTGGGGTGAAGTATCTCTGTAACACTCTCAGTCATTTAGCTTTCAATTACTTTTAGAGAAGTTTCAGCATTGGAGTGAGAGTGGATGGTCTCCTGTGCAGCCGAATGTGTGTATACCACAACCATTCCATTGAAGGGTTGAGGTATACACACAGCAACAGAGCCTCATTGGTACATCAGCTACATCTACCTCCTAACCCAGCAGTGAGTTAATGCATGGAATGTACATGTGGGTGTAACTATCCTGTACATACCTCATAATTCCCTATGCTGTAATACAGTCATTTTTTATTCAAATGATTTTCCATTATAGTTATTGGGTTAAGGGGGAGGGGGGGATTTAAAACTTGTGTTTCGAGTTCTTCTTTTTACAGGCCTGGGCCCTTAAAGCTGATCATTGACAGAGTGAATGGCTCATATCGGCCAATATCATCAGCCAACCAATTTAACGGCAAGTCAAGTCTACATGAAACCTCCAACATTTTAGTTTATTTAGTCCAAACATTTTATTAAATTTATTACCTCTAATCAAAATTGGACACAATCAGTAATTGGTGTTTTTAGCCTATTTGTTTCACAGCTATGGAGCTTGAGCCAGTGGCCCTTAAGCCCAATCTCAGAATCCTCAAGTTTTTTAAAGGGCATTTTTATTCAACTGCCTCATTATTAGAATGACGTTGTTTTTGGTAACTTTGCATGTTGCAACATGAAGGATTTTATGTAGATTAAATTTGATCCTTTACAAGGCTCATAATTACCTACGGTGTATAGAATACACTCATTTTTCATTCAAAGGATTTTCCTTTAGCGATGTGTACATCAGAGGGAGCCAGAGGCACAGGTCAGAGGATCAGCATAGAGGGACCATCACTGTAGCAGCAGATCTAGAACAAGCCAGCCAGTGATGAGAGGGTGAGACAGGGCGCACAATCTTCTAGCTACACACGTTAAAGCAAGGCGGTGGTTCGTATATTGGGGTGAAGTATCTCTGTAACACTCTCAGTCATTTAGCTTTCAATTACTTTTAGAGAAGTTTCAGCATTGGAGTGAGAGTGGATGGTCTCCTGTGCAGCCGAATGTGTGTATACCACAACCATTCCATTGAAGGGTTGAGGTATACACACAGCAACAGAGCCTCATTGGTACATCAGCTACATCTACCTCCTAACCCAGCAGTGAGTTAATGCATGGAATGTACATGTGGGTGTAACTATCCTGTACATACCTCATAATTCCCTATGCTGTAATACAGTCATTTTTTATTCAAATGATTTTCCATTATAGTTATTGGGTTAAGGGGGAGGGGGGGATTTAAAACTTGTGTTTCGAGTTCTTCTTTTTACAGGCCTGGGCCCTTAAAGCTGATCATTGACAGAGTGAATGGCTCATATTGGCCAATATCATCAGCCAACCAATTTAATTGCAAGTCAAGTCTACTTGAAAACTCCAACATTGTGGTTTATTTAGTACAAACATTTTGTTAAATGTATTACCTCTAATCAAATTGGACACAATCAGTAATTGGTGTTTTGAGCCTATTTGTTTCACAGCTATGGAGCTTGAGCCAGAGGCCCTTAAGCCCAATCTCAGAATCCTCAAGTTTTTTAAAGGGCATTTTTATTCAACTGTCTCATTATTAGAATGACGTTGTTTTTGCTAACTTTGCATGATGCAAATTGAGGATTTTATGTAGATTTTTCATTCAAAGGATTTTCCCTTTAGCGATGTGTACATCAGAGGGAGCTAGAGGCACAGGTCAGATGATCAGCACAGAGGGACCATCACTGTAGCAGCAGATCTAGAACAAGCCAGCCAGTGATGAGAGGGTGGGACAGGGCGCACAATCTTCTAGCTTCACACGTTAAAGTAATGCAGTGGTTCGTATATTGGGTTGAGGTATCTCTGTAACACTCTCAGTCATTTAGCTTTCAATTACTTTTAGAGAAGTTTCAGCATTGGAGCGAGAGTGGATGGTCTCCTGTGCAGCCGAATGTGTGTATACCACAACCATTCCATTGAAAGGTTGAGGTATACACACAGCAACAGAGCCTCATTGGTACATCAGCTACATCTACCTCCTAACCCAGCAGTGAGTTAATGCATGGAATGTACATGTGGGTGTAACTATCCTGTACATACCTCATAATTACCTATGCTGTCATACAGTCATTTTTTATTCAAATGATTTTCCATTATAGTTATTGGGTTAAGGGGGAGGGGGGGATTTAAAACGTGTGTTTCGAGTTCTTCTTTTCACAGGCCTGGGCCCTTAAAGCTGATCAATGAAAGAGTGAATGGCTCATATTGGCCAATATCATCAGCCAACCAATTTAATGGCAAGTCAAGTCTACTTGAAAACTCCAACATTGTGGTTTATTTAGTACAAACATTTTGTTAAATGTATTACCTCTAATCAAATTGGACACAATCAGTAATTGGTGTTTTGAGCCTATTTGTTTCACAGCTATGGAGCTTGAGCCAGAGGCCCATAAGCCCAATCTCAGAATCCTCAAGTTTTTTAAAGGGCATTTTTATTCAACTGTCTCATTATTAGAATGATGTGTTTTTTGGTAACTTTGCATGTTGCAACATGAAGGATTTTATGTAGATTAAATTTGATCCTTTACAAGGCTCATAATTACCTACGGTGTATAGAATACACTCATTTTTCATTCAAAGGATTTTCCTTAGCGAATTTGTACATCAGAGGGAGCCAGAGGCACAGGTCAGAGGATCAGCATAGAGGGACCATCACTGTAGCAGCAGATCTAGAACAAGCCAGCCAGTGATGAGAGGGTGAGACAGGGCGCACAATCTTCTAGCTACACACGTTAAAGCAAGGCGGTGGTTCGTATATTGGGGTGAAGTATCTCTGTAACACTCTCAGTCATTTAGCTTTCAATTACTTTTAGAGAAGTTTCAGCATTGGAGTGAGAGTGGATGGTCTCCTGTGCAGCCGAATGTGTGTATACCACAACCATTCCATTGAAGGGTTGAGGTATACACACAGCAACAGAGCCTCATTGGTACATCAGCTACATCTACCTCCTAACCCAGCAGTGAGTTAATGCATGGAATGTACATGTGGGTGTAACTATCCTGTACATACCTCATAATTCCCTATACTGTAATACAGTCATTTTTTATTCAAATGATTTTCCATTATAGTTATTGGGTTAAGGGGGAGGGGGGGGATTTAAAACTTGTGTTTCGAGTTCTTCTTTTTACAGGCCTGGGCCCTTAAAGCTGATCATTGACAGAGTGAATGGCTCATATCGGCCAATATCATCAGCCAACCAATTTAACGGCAAGTCAAGTCTACATGAAACCTCCAACATTTTAGTTTATTTAGTCCAAACATTTTATTAAATTTATTACCTCTAATCAAAATTGGACACAATCAGTAATTGGTGTTTTTAGCCTATTTGTTTCACAGCTATGGAGCTTGAGCCAGAGGCCCTTAAGCCCAATCTCAGAATCCTCAAGTTTTTTAAAGGGCATTTTTATTCAACTGCCTCATTATTAGAATGACGTTGTTTTTGCTAACTTTGCATGATGCAAATTGAGGATTTTATGTAGATTTTTCATTCAAAGGATTTTCCCTTTAGCGATGTGTACATCAGAGGGAGCTAGAGGCACAGGTCAGATGATCAGCACAGAGGGACCATCACTGTAGCAGCAGATCTAGAACAAGCCAGCCAGTGATGAGAGGGTGGGACAGGGCGCACAATCTTCTAGCTACACACGTTAAAGCAAGGCGGTGGTTTGTATATTGGGGTGAAGTATCTCTGTAACACTCTCAGTCATTTAGCTTTCAATTACTTTTAGAGAAGTTTCAGCATTGGAGTGAGAGTGGATGGTCTCCTGTGCAGCCGAATGTGTGTATACCACAACCATTCCATTGAAGGGTTGAGGTATACACACAGCAACAGAGCCTCATTGGTACATCAGCTACATCTACCTCCTAACCCAGCAGTGAGTTAATGCATGGAATGTACATGTGGGTGTAACTATCCTGTACATACCTCATAATTCCCTATGCTGTAATACAGTCATTTTTTATTCAAATGATTTTCCATTATAGTTATTGGGTTAAGGGGGAGGGGGGGATTTAAAACTTGTGTTTCGAGTTCTTCTTTTTACAGGCCTGGGCCCTTAAAGCTGATCATTGACAGAGTGAATGGCTCATATCGGCCAATATCATCAGCCAACCAATTTAACGGCAAGTCAAGTCTACATGAAACCTCCAACATTTTAGTTTATTTAGTCCAAACATTTTATTAAATTTATTACCTCTAATCAAAATTGGACACAATCAGTAATTGGTGTTTTTAGCCTATTTGTTTCACAGCTATGGAGCTTGAGCCAGAGGCCCTTAAGCCCAATCTCAGAATCCTCAAGTTTTTTAAAGGGCATTTTTATTCAACTGCCTCATTATTAGAATGACGTTGTTTTTGCTAACTTTGCATGATGCAAATTGAGGATTTTATGTAGATTTTTCATTCAAAGGATTTTCCCTTTAGCGATGTGTACATCAGAGGGAGCTAGAGGCACAGGTCAGATGATCAGCACAGAGGGACCATCACTGTAGCAGCAGATCTAGAACAAGCCAGCCAGTGATGAGAGGGTGGGACAGGGCGCACAATCTTCTAGCTTCACACGTTAAAGTAAGGCAGTGGTTCGTATATTGGGTTGAGGTATCTCTGTAACACTCTCAGTTATTTAGCTTTCAATTACTTTTAGAGAAGTTTCAGCATTGGAGTGAGAGTGGATGGTCTCGTCTCCTGTGCAGCCGAATGTGTGTATACCACAACCATTCCATTGAAAGGTTGAGGTATACACACAGCAACAGAGCCTCATTGGTACATCAGCTACATCTACCTCCTAACCCAGCAGTGAGTTAATGTATGGAATGTACATGTGGGTGTAACTATCCTGTACATACCTCATAATTACCTATGCTGTAATACAGTCATTTTTTATTCAAATGATTTTCCATTATAGTTATTGGGTTAAGGGGGAGGGGGGGGATTTAAAACGTGTGTTTCGAGTTCTTCTTTTCACAGGCCTGGGCCCTTAAAGCTGATCAATGAAAGAGTGAATGGCTCATATTGGCCAATATCATCAGCCAACCAATTTAATGGCAAGTCAAGTCTACTTGAAAACTCCAACATTGTGGTTTATTTAGTACAAACATTTTGTTAAATGTATTACCTCTAATCAAATTGGACACAATCAGTAATTGGTGTTTTGAGCCTATTTGTTTCACAGCTATGGAGCATGAGCCAGAGGCCCTTAAACCCAATCTCAGAATCCTCAAGTTTTTTAAAGGGCATTTTTATTCAACTGTCTCATTATTAGAATGACGTTGTTTTTGGTAACTTTGCATGTTGCAACATGAAGGATTTCACGTAGATTAAATTTGATCCTTTACAAGGCTCATAATTACCTACGGTGTATAGAATACACTCATTTTTCATTCAAAGGATTTTCCTTTAGCGATGTGTACATCAGAGGGAGCCAGAGGCACAGGTCAGAGGATCAGCATAGAGGGACCATCACTGTAGCAGCAGATCTACAACAAGCCAGCCAGTGATGAGAGGGTGGGACAGGGCGCACAATCTTCTAGCTTCACACCTTAAAGTAAGGCAGTGGTTCGTATATTGGGTTGAGGTATCTCTGTAACACTCTCAGTCATTTAGCTTTCAATTACTTTTAGAGAAGTTTCAGCATTGGAGTGAGAGTGGATGGTCTCCTGTGCGGCCGAATGTGTGCATACCACAACCATTCCATTGAAGGGTTGAGGTATACACACAGCAACAGAGCCTCATTGGTACATCAGCTACATCTACCTCCTAACCCAGCAGTGAGTTAATGCATGGAATGTACATGTGGGTGTAACTATCCTGTACATACCTCATAATTCCCTATGCTGTAATACAGTCATTTTTTATTCAAATGATTTTCCATTATAGTTATTGGGTTAAGGGGGAGGGGGGGGATTTAAAACGTGTGTTTCGAGTTCTTCTTTTCACAGGCCTGGGCCCTTAAAGCTGATCAATGAAAGAGTGAACGGCTCATATCGGCCAATATCATCAGCCAACCAATTTAACGGCAAGTCAAGTCTACATGAAACCTCCAACATTTTGGTTTATTTAGTCCAAACATTTTATTAAATTTATTACCTCTAATCAAATTGGACACAATCAGTAATTGGTGTTTTGAGCCTAATTGTGTCACAGCTATTGAGCTTGAGCCAGAGGCCCTTAATCCCAATCTCAGAATCCTCAAGTTTTTTAAAGGGCATTTTTATTCAACTGCCTCATTATTAGAATGACTTTGTTTTTGGTAACTTTGCATGTTGCAACATGAAGGATTTAATTTAGATCAAATTTAATATACACATATTACTGGAGTAAACTAACTTAATCAGTCTCTCCCTAGAATTCACAGCTGCATGTTACCCGCACAAAAGGCTTTGAAGAGAAAACTTCCAGGTGCACCCAACAAGATGGACACTATTGCACGATAGCAGCTTCAGAACTAGTCTCCAGATGTAGCATGAAGTGCGGTAACAAGTCCCTTTACTTGAAGTCATTGTAATTCTGTACAGGCTTCAAGTTACTGTGTTGGGTTGGGAGGGTAACTTTGTATTTGTGACTCTTGCAGATTAAGTTATATGGGCCGCCATTCCAAAATCTACATTGAAGTCTACACCTACGCTTCATAAAGGAGGAGTCCTTCATGTTCAGGTCTGTGGTATTTAAAAGCTTCTTCTGGAAAAAGGTTTCCACTTTGAATTGTATTCAGTCAAACAGTTGCGCCTCCGAAGGCAGTTGTAATTAGAATAAGTGTAAATCCAGTGATTGTCTTGTAGTGTTGTACTGCTTGTATTTGGGGAAGGGTTTTGTGGGGAGACCCCACTCAATGTTTGAACAAGTTCCCTTGAGCATCAAGCATCACGTAAGGTCACTAAATGTATTCATATTTCTAGTCCATCAGGGGAAGATCTGATGGACCTTCGTTGATTCTGACATTATCTGCAGTAAAGCTTATGGGCAAGGATATCAATGGTCAGTTCTACATCAATGCCCTTGGGGGGCATAGGGGGTGTTTCATGTCTACCTTTTGTTTGATCTTGCAGAACAGTCCGGAGGAAGAATAAGACAGGAATCATCTCAACCAACAACCATCAAGTTTGAACAATGGGATTCAGGTTGCCTTTTGATCAATGGATTGAATGTATCCCTGCAATTTTTTCTTCACAGAAATAATAGTGCGAGACCGGCTCAAGAATGAGTGAAGTCCTCTAACCTTGAGCAGGTAGTAAGGTGCTGGCTTAACTTTTCATATTGAACTTCTGCAATGTTGTAGTTGAAAAATTACATCTTGCAACTGGCTTTATGTTAACCTCAAATAATTAGGAGCAGTAATGCTTTCCTAGCATTTCTTCTTGGCCACAGGGCCTCCTGACCGAGAGAAATCCTAATGTAAAAATAATATAGCAGCCAGGTGCTGAGTGGTTTTCTTTTACTGGGGGAACAAAGCCTTGATTTTGTTCCTCCAGGTTTTGCTTTTGCCCTTATTACAGCAAAAACAAAAAAGCAAAAGACCCCGGTGGTGGCACTCCTGACTTTGTCAGGACAGGGTTCAATTCCCTGCGGAGTCTTGCTTTTAAGAATGCTGTGCAATGGGATGCAAAAAAAATGTTGTGTTAGAGAAGAGCCGATTCAGATCAGTGAATTTTTTTTTCACGTTCTTTGACATTGAGAGAATATTCCCCGGAAATACTTCATTGATCTCGATGAGTTCAGGGAACTGACATCTATGAGTGTGTGAAATTTGTTGCAGTTTGATTAAATTCAAACGGATTGTCTGGCCTTTTTCTGCCATTGACAGTTGGGCCATTAGTGATTGAAAAGGTTCAGGCAGAAGAAAAAATCTAAACATGCATCTCTCAAACTGAATAAGTATGATCTGATCAAAGTTCATAAATAAATATAACTAGAGCTACGTTGTAGCACTAACGGGCCCGAGCACAGGCGATTTTAAGTCTTTTGCGGTCGGTGAAGAAAGAGCGTTTGATTACCAAGCGCTCGTCACCGCGTTGCATGCGTTTGCGCACTGCGGCAAGGATAAACGCTTCACTTCCCATTTGCCACCAGGGGGTGTTGTCATTTTAAGTCACGATTTTTGTATAGATGTTTTCGCGACCCTTGTCTTATATGTCTAGTTTGGACTCGATTGGACCAAAGATACAGAAGTCTGTGTTTTGATGGCGTGTAATCAAACTTTGACGCCCCCCGCCACGGTCACACGGTGAGACGAAAAATCGATCTTTCAATAACTTTAGATCTCCATCTTGTTGTGATGAAACTCGTCTAAATTTTAAGTTGATCTGATGAAAGCTCTACGACAAGTACATCAAAGTAAAAATGTGGAATATGGCCAATTTGGCCACTAAATCTAAAATGGCGAGCCTCCTGTTGCGTTTTCTATAATGCTCCTTGAGGGTTATTTGTCCATCTGGTCATAGTCGTGAGGATCAGTGAATGTTAAATGAGGGGGTTTTCTGTAGATGGTGCTGTTGAGCCATTTTGCCACGCCCATTTTCAAATACTCCAAAATACGTACATTTTCACCATTCTCTAATTTACTGCAAACTTTGAAAACTTTTGGAGCACGTTGAAAAACGCTCAGAATAATTCTTACAATTTTAATAGGGCCTCCCACCGGAGGTGCTCGGGCCTAATAATAATTCACCATTCTGATCGTTTCTTTCATGAGCTTGCACTTTTACTTTAATTCCTCAGATTAAACAAACATGTTAATTCATTAATACACAGGTTTAGTCGGCTTTAGACGGAGCCTCACTGTTTCCCCTGCTATTGTGTCGAGGTTTGCTATCAAAGACTCAGAAGCTAATAAAACCCATTCATTAGCATCACTAAAAGCAATTTAATACCACATGAGATCTTGTTTACAAACTCCAAACCACACACTGTTGTCAGGGTATGTTTGTCCATGAACAGTGAGTTCCTGATGTCCTTGTGGACCACGAATCACAAATCTTTTTTGGCATTTATTGTTTTTGCATGGATGGTAACACTTTGAGCACCCAGATAGATTAATATGCTGGAACTCTGTTTTTTGATGCACCCTAGGGGGGCGCGCGGACACTCTCCAGGGGGGGCGCAATGTCACAGACAAAAAAAAATGACAGCATGAAGCCATGCAAAGTAAAAAGGCACCACGACACCAAACACACCGACTTGAAAACGAAGCCTATGGACTTCTTTAAAAGGTAAACGTGATGGCCTCCAGCAACAACAATTCACCATCTCCAAGCATAGCACTGTCTCCAAGCTATCTATCTCTCTATCTATCATGGTGTAGCTTAGATTAGATTAGATTAGATTCAACTTTATTGTCATTGCACAATACAAGTACTTATACAACGAAATGCAGTTTAGCATCTAACCAGAAGTGCAACAAAAGGCAGTAAAGTGCAGAGTATTGTGCATATTTAAAGTGGAATGTAAATAAATAGATATGTACAGTAAGAAATATATATGGAATAGTACAGTATTAACAGAAGCTGGTAGCATGCTTGTCCTCCGTCCTGTTGATATGGATGGGGGGGGGGGGGGGGGGGGCACCTTTCTTCCTGAAGTCCACAATGAGCTCTTTGGTCTTCTTGGTGTTGAGAGCCAGGTTGTTGTCGGCGCACCACTCCGCCAGGTGCTGGACCTCTTCTCTGTAGGCCAACTCATCGTTGTTGCTGATGAGGCCAATCACCGTTGTATCCTCTGCAAACTTGACAAAGGTATTAGATACATGTACAGGTATGCAGTCATAGGTGAAGAGGGAGTAGAGAAGAGGACTTAGCACACAGCCCTGTGGCACGCCAGTGTTCAGGATGAGGGTTGAGGAGGTGTGGTTCTCTAACCTAACAGACTGGGGTCTGTTGGATAGGAAGTCCACTATCCAGTTGCAGAGGGAAGAGTTGATGCCTAGGTCACCGAGTTTTTTGATCAGTTTAGAGGGGATAAGGGTGTTGAAAGCTGAACTGAAGTCTATGAACAGCATTCTTACATAGGAGTTGTTATTGTCCAGGTGAGAAAGTGCAGAGTGAAGTGCCGTGGAGATGGCATGCTCCCTACTCCTGTTCTGGCGGTAGGCGAATTGGAAGGGGTCCAGTGTGGGTGATAAACAGGTTTTGAGGTGAGCCAGGACCATCCTCTCGAAGCACTTCATAATTGTGGGGGTGAGTGCAACAGGGCGGAAGTCGTTGAGGCTCGCTGCAGTGGAGTGTTTAGGCACCGGCACGATGGAGGTGGTTTTAAAGCACATGGGGACAGCTGCTTTGGCCAGTGACAGGTTGAATATGTCAGTCAAGACCTCAGCTAGCTGCCCAGCACAGGCCCTGAGCATGCGTCCGGGGATGCCATCAGGGACCGCAGCCTTACGTGCATTGATCCTGCTCAGTGCAGCACTACAGCACTACCGACCACCAGCGTGCACAGCCTTGATAGCTGCCTCCTGGTGGTCCCTGTCGAAGCGAGCATAAAGGCTGTTAAGCTCGTCAGGGAATGAGATATCGCTGTTTTGGGGGGTGGTGTTGTTGGGTTTGTAGTCAGTTAAAGTCTTGACGCCTTGCCACATACGTCGGGGGCAGTGTTGCCATATTTTATTCATTAATTCAAGCTACCTTCAGGTTCTCTATTTCAGATCGTTGTTCTTTTATCAGTCGATGAACAATTAATAATGTCCATATTTGAGTCTATTTGTCACTCATGTAAATAGAATAGGCTGTGTTAAACATGAAGAAGTAAGCATCAGTATAGTGCTCTACTCCAAAGGCAGCATCTATTGCACCTCTATCCGTCCTGGGAGAGGGAACCCCTTACATGTGGCTCTCTCTCTCCTGAATAATAATGCAGATGATTTGTTGCTGCTGCAAATGAGAAAACCTCTCGCTGTGTTGCGCGAGTGTGAAATGCAAACTGCAGGTAAACGGCTTCACATGGAGGAGGCAGGATTTATTGCCAAAATTGCAGTTAGCCACCAGATGGCAACCATGACACTTTGGCTTAATTTTTTAAGAGAAGTCACGTAGTCCATATTTATATATACTCTATGATTGGTAACATTTGATAATATCACTCAAAATACAGAGATTTCCACGTGCAGTGAACATTTGGTCAAATAATTAAATTAATTAATAAATCACTGATAACTTTCTGAATGAGAGCAAGATGAGAGCTTTGAGACGAGGAGCTGGACTTTGTGTTTTTTGTTCATTCAATAATTCTCCTCCATGAGCAGAGGAGCGGGTTTCCGGTGGGCTGCTGTGATTGGTCGGCCGCTCGGCTGCCGGGGCTCGTTTGAACAAGCAGCTCGCCTCGCCATTGGTTGGACACGTGTGTTGGGCGTGTCGCTGGGACTGCCCGGCTGTGTCCGGGTAAGATGGCGGCGGAGGAGCAGTGCTCGGCACCACTTCGATGGCGTTCCATATCTCTCACTCACGTCGAGTTCGCGGAAGGTACGTCCACTCTACATCTGTCCCTGAGCACCGAGGCTCCTCGCTCCACCGCCGCTGGTGGCTTTTTTGTCTCGCCACCTGAATGGACGCGGCCGTTTGCGACGCTGCCAAATAGTGAGACTCGATAAAAGCCCATTGACAATAGGGGAACGCAGCCCGCACTGCTAAATTGTGAGACAGCCACGCATGCGCAGTTTGCAGCAATGTCCACAATGAAGGCTAGCTAGCATGCTAGCTGTCTTCACATATACTTTAGTACAATTAACGAGGAGTTCGCGGATGCGTCGTGTCATGTAGGAAACATTTTACAAACCCATGCGTTAAGAAAAGCTAAATATGATTTTTTTTTATGTAGTCGAAGCACATAGCTGTTCCCCTGTGTAGCATTCTAGCTAGGAGTAATGCCAACGCCGTAACTAGCTCTTTGGTCGGACACTGTTTAGGACAGCTAGCATAACCCTCATAACACCAAGCTGTCCTCGCAAACCTAATGAATATTATGGTCTGCAAGATGAAGGTGTAGCTGCTTCCTGTCTGTGGTCACGGCTACATTACTGTGTCAGTCATCCGGGTTCACTGAGTCTCAGAGTGTCACTCCCACCACCAGGTGAATGCTCCGGGGTTTCTAACTCCACCACTGTGTCTCTGTGTTGCAGGCGACCTAACGGGACAAGTGCTGGCCTACATCAGCCTCCTGCCCATAGCAATCCTCGTGGGCTTTGTCACGCTCATAGTGTTCAAACGGGAGCTGCACACGGTGAGTCCTGCACGTGCACCGGGAGTAGGGTTTCCAGAAAGAGCATCATCACGTTTTAAATGAGACAAACTGAGAAGTTGTCAACTGTCTTGCGTGGCCGTACTGTCAGACAAGCCACAAGTTTGTTTGTGCTAATGTGTTGACCTGTGTTGTTGTTGTGGTGGTGTTTTCAAATGAAGATTTCCTTCTTTGGTGGGCTGGTGCTGAATGATGGGGTGAACTGGCTGCTGAAGCACATTCTCAGAGAGCCACGTCCGTGTGCAGGTGAGTGAAGGAGCGATCCGTTTGCTTTAGTTTGTCGCAGGGTTGGGCAACAGTGCAAAAACATCCGAGCCGCCAGAAGATCTTCCTCTGTTATCAGTGACCCGTTATTGTGAGTTCAGTTGTGTGGTTTATCTTCATCCTGTTTGTTTGGGGTCAAATGCTGGCAGTATGATATATACTACACTTATATACTTTTAAACTTCACCATTAATCAGTTCTCACATGAGGATTCTGAGGATTTAAAGAGTTTTATTAACAAGGAGGTATCAATGAACTTGAAAAATATATTTTTCAATTTATCCTTTATGAAAGCAGGAAGGTTCCCTTGAGATACAAAGTCTTCTGCCAGGAAGTCCTGGTAAAAATATTTGTCAGTCCCAGTCTTTATATATCCATAGTAAATGATTATTTTTGTCAGTGATTTTTTTTGTTTGATTCACTGTTATGTGTATGTTTAGTTTGTCGTCAATAATTTTGATATTAATAACTTTCTACCAAATAATATGATGATTTGTCAAATCAGTAGGGAAAATGTACTTTATCCTATCATGTAAAAGACTTTGCAATGGTATTACCTCAGTTTATAGTGGTTAAATTAAGGTCATACATTTGCAGCATTTGAGTTAAGAGGATAACAAAGCAGACCCACAATTGTTTGAAACATATTGTGTCATGTTAATGAAAACGGTCACATGTAGCTTTAAAAGAACTCAAATATAAAAAGTATTCGTAATTGGATATATACTGTTTTATCACCCAACCCTAGCCAGATATTTGCATGTAGTTATTTATGACATTTAGTTATACATTTAGGTTGAGTTGATTGTTACAATTAAAACTAACAATTGAGATGAACTCCATGAAGTAAATAAATGTTTACATGAGATTGCGTTGTCTTTCTGCAGGGGCTCACTCAACCCTGTACTCAGATTATGGGATGCCCTCCGCTCACTCCCAGCTTATCTGGTTCTTTGTTGTTTACTTCTTTCTTTTCCTTTATTTAAGGTGAGTTTTTCTTCTTTCGGCTTTCGGGGGAGTTTTAATGGTGGAGATGTTCAGCAGTAGTAGAAGTATTTTTCTGTAATATATAATATATTTCTGTATGTTTCAAGTTGGATTTTAAACTATTTAGGGTCACTGACATGTTTCATATGAAATTACAATGCAGAGGAAACATTTTCATTTCCTGCAATGTTGAATAGTTGTCATGAAGACCACAGGCCCACCATTGATTTCCTTGTATTCATGTTAAATATTTACATTATATTTACATCTGTTATTTAATATTTATATCAGCGCATGTACTTTATTATTACAGTTATTGCCTATATTTAAGAACTCGTCAGGTGTTTTCATTCCACCTTCACATGAAGTAGATGCCATGATGCAAGCTCATTCTCATCTCTTCCTTCAGAATGCATCAAACGAACAATGCTCGATGTGTGGACTTGCTGTGGAGACACGTATTGTCCATCATCCTGTTGGGCTTGGCCTTATCAGTCTCATACAGCAGGTAGGTGACTGACTACCAAGTCCTGCTCCCACCTCCTCCAAATCTCCAGATGATTCCCAAAGTCTGATGTTTATATAAAAGTGCAGCATGATAAGAGAGAGATGATAAAATGTGGTAGCATTAAATCTGTAGCTTAATGTATGGATGAGTGTAAGAGCCTGGATATACAGAGTAACCCCTTTTCCATGGGCAGTAGAAGTCCGTTCAAGGGCCGGTTCGGGTCCAGAGTCTAGCAACACTAGACGGCTCAAGCGGGACAAAACAAAGAAAAGATCATTTGATTCAGTTTACTTTATCCAATACCAATCTTTAATATATGCTGTGACTAGCCCTGTTATTGATCCTTAGGATTGACTTTGGACAAGTATAAGTATAATAGAATGAATAAGTGTTAAAAAGAGGGTTTGGTTTAGTATTTCGAAGTATTGTCAAAGGGAGCATTTACTTCTCAGATTTTCTTTTATATATTTTGTACCTTGTAGACTGTTTTTTCTTTTTTTGGGGTTGTACTATCTTACACAACAAGTGTGTATGTGTGTATCAGGTGTACAGTATTAATTCAAGTTATAGAGGGAATGCATTACTTTTTCGCTAAATGTCGATCAGCTAATTGAGACAGCTTTGAAAATATATGAAGGTCAATAAGCATGCTATGTTTTACCTTTACCATTGTACTGGCCGGTGGTAGAGTAATTTAATAATGTTGGGTTGATCAGCAGCTCACTCTTTCGGACAAGAAACCAAATTTGACAAAAAACACCTTTTTGACTGTGTGAACACAATAGTTTTGACACTACTTAAAATACATGTTCCTGGATGTAGTTTTCTAAATATCTAACTTCTTAAACATTTTCCCTTCCTTCTCAGAGTTTACCTGTTGTATCACAGCTGGAGCCAGGTCTTCTACGGCGGAGTGGCCGGTTGTACGATCGGAATAATCTGGTTCTTTATCACACAAGAGGTGCTGACACCAATATTCCCTAAAATAGCAGCGTGGTAAGTGGCACTCTCATTTCACTGCCTCCTTCTTGTGTCACAGGGGAAGACTATTTTATCCTCAGCCTGAAATAGGTGGATCAGACTGCTCCATTATGGTTCCCCTTGTATAATGTTATTCTCCTCTTTTGTAACTCACAGGCCAATATCAGAGTACTTCCTGGTGCGAGACACAAGCCTGATTCCCAACATCCTGTGGTTTGAGTATACAGTGACCAGATCAGAGGCAAGGTAAGGGACTATGCCACGTCCATCACCACTACAGCCCAGTAACACCAGAAAGTGGAACAGTCAAATCTACCTACACATCCTTTACAGAGGACATAGAGTACGTTATTAACACCAGGGCTGTCACTTTAAAAGAAAAATCGAGTTCAGATAAAGTGATAATAACATGCTCCAGCATTTGTTAAAGGTACTGGCAAAGTTGTGTTTGCCAAAATGTGCATTCATAGGAGGTTGTACACTCGACATTGCTCTTCTTGTCTGTTGGACTTGTGTTGCTTCACAGTGGCAAACTAGAAAGGGTATCCGCACATTGGTTGTCGATGTAATCTAAGACCAGAAGCTTTAAAGCCACAACTAGCCTTATCTTTGTTTTTAACTTTGCAACCGACTGTGTAGAACTGAGAATACCCCCCACACACTGTTTCTCTGATCCTTTACTGTTGTGACTGTCTGCTGAGGACGGTTTTGCCCCTTTAGTGTCCTCCACTTCCATATAAACCATTTCCAGCCTGATATACTGTATGCCGGAACATATATAGGAACTGTTTGGTTTCTCTATAAACGTATTATGTTCTGATTTGGCTCTTAAATTGGAATGAGCAGAATATCTTTTATTACAATTGATTCTTCATTTTTCCCGTGAACTTTTGTCTGTAGCACCTTGTAACCTCGTTTAGATAAGTGACAGATAATTGGAGCTAGTTTGCATGCTGGGAAACTGCTTGTCTGTCATAAATGATATGATAGTCATAATTAGAACATTATCATTTTGCAACAGCCGTAGTCGGATGCAAAAACATCAAGCTGGACTCAAGAATGAACTGATAACACTCAAAACACATCTTTTGACCATAATAGAAGAATCAATATGCTACATATACTGTATATAAACTATTGATTGAGGCATACAACTAGTAGTCGGTTATTCTAGTTTTCTAATTGGACCTTTTAAAGTTTATCCATAACTATTTTTAACATCGACCTCAATTCATGGAACGGAGATCTATTCCTTCTGTCACCTCTTCTTTCTCTGCTTGAAATGTTAGAACTGAACGTTTCAACGCCTCTTCTGATTCTGATCCTGATTCTGAAAACTCACTGATAGATCAGAGTTTTAAAAGCTTGTGTGACGGTGACCTTTAGTCTGTTACATTCGTTGCGTGACTCAACTTTTCTTATTCTACTTTCTAGGAACAGACAACGAAAGCTTGGAACAAAACTTCAGTGATCTACGCAGTTCCTTTTGTGAGACTGTGTTTAGGACCACACACACCTACACACACAAAAACAAATGCTCACTTGACAAAAACACACTGGAGAACCATCTTTTGGACTGACATCATGGTTGCAAGGAGTAAAGGGCAAAAAAAAAAAAAAAACGTTTACAGGTGGCGAAAGAGTGCCTGGACCTGGCCCAGAGCCGACAGCCTGACCACGTCCGTCCACACGCCTCTCCTTCTTGTACAGCTTGCTCAAAAGGCTCTTCAGTGCATGCAAGACTGTGCAAGAGGCATACTATTTAATGATAGATTAATATATAGATTTTAACTATAAACGCACGCTGACAGTAACGGTGTACTGTAAGAGAGTCAACGGGCCAAAAAAGGAGGCTATGGTCAATTTTCCAACCAATCAGTGAGCGTCATTGCAGCATGTATTTAGTGATTCCTTTTTGCTTTCTCTTTTTTTATATATTCTGATGAGTAGCTGGTGGGGGGTTATGGCTAGGTTTGAGGGGGGTATGTGGAAGTACCCATTTTTCATTGTTATATAATAGAAAAGGAACAATTTCTAAAAATTAAAAAAATTGGTTAAGATATAATATACATGAAAATTTGCACTTTGTGAAAAAAAAAAAAAAAAAGAGACTAACACTAGTTAAATGTTAAGACCCTCTCCCTCTTCTCCCTCACCAGTCTTTGCTTTGTGTCTATGACTGTCGGTCGTAATATATTAGACCTCAAAGCTGATTTGCGAGCAATGTAAATTTTATGTACCTTCTGTACTATCGAGCGTCCAGGTGGTTTCTGCTCATATCCACGTTTTTTTTTTAGGCATAGTGAGGCTGAATCGCAACGGCGGGTTTCAGTTGTTTTTGTTGTTGAACACACTTAGGACTGAGGTGGTGTTTTCTCAGTGCCTCACACAGTAGCAGCCAGGGAACAGACTTCTGGGAATCAGCTTTTTTTTATTCCGTTTCTTGTTTTCTGGTGTTGCAGAGAACACTTTTCTTTTTACCTGCATTTCCAAGATAACATTCCATATCATTTAGTGAGATACATATTGACTGCGGAGGGGAGCGTTTTCTTTTTTGTATTATTTTTAAAGAAAGGTGAAAAAAAAGGCCTCAGGTCAGTCGTAGCATGTGATTATGCTTAAATCCTCACAGCCCACGGCAGCTAATGTTGAAAGCTTCCAAGTGGGGATCTGAAGCTAATTTCAAACTTGTCATTTCATTAGCTCAACAAAGGGAAGTAGTTCTCTTAGAATTTGATTTTTTTCCCCCATGTGTAACCTATATCAGGCTGAATAAAATTGTGTTTATGTACGATGGATGGTTCCAGTGTCATGATTTAAAGTGCAATCTTTTTGCGTTTGTAATGCTAGTTAATGCGCTGATAACATAGTTAATGTGCTTTGAGCAACCAAGGCAGTGATATTTTAACAAACGTCTTTCTACTCACTGCATTTCAACTGGTGTGTAGCAGTCAGTCTAGTGTCGACCTGTCATCTGATCGATGTGTCACCTCGTCATTCTAACTGTAGACCAAAGAGGGATTTCATGACAGCCCTCAAAAGTGAAGCTAAAGAGTAACTATCGCCACCTGGTGGCTGGCTGCAGAATAGGTCATAAATCCTAAGTTGTCAAAGATGTTTGTTGTAATCTTCGAAAGTTCACAAAGCGTTTATTTATTGCAGTTAATTTATTTTTAATATTTGATGCTATAAAAATGGGCTGAAACGTCATGATTGACAGTTGAGACTCAAAGGATTTGTCAAGTATGATTGTGGGCGGGACCTTGTTACCAAGGCTCTAGAGCCTATCCCCTGTATTTCTGCATGGTAGGAGGAAGTTGAGACACGTAGTCCACTATTAAATAATTATTACGATTTTCTTATTTTAGCATGTTGATGCAATACTGGATTCAATCATAGTTTATCCAACATTTCCTCATTGGAACTAAACTTAAAATACAATTGGGTGTGATGGGAATGGCTTGGTTTGGATAAATTGAAACGTTGCCCTGAGGGTTGCGCCAGAGGAGGAAATCACCAGAGGATTTTCAACTCATGAGGGATGCATTAGCAACTATCAAACTTCATAAAAGTTAATTTAGCAGTCAGTGAGGTGTGTTTGTGACCTAATTCACTGGTATTGGCTCTTTAAGAACCCAAACCAGCACAGCTTTGTTGTATTTCATATTCCATCTAACAGCAGCTGAGATATTTAGTTTGATGGACTAAAACACTGGAATTTAGAAATCCTGCTCGGATGGCTAAAACCTAAACAAACTGTTATATTGTTTTAACGCCCTATCAACAACAAATTATGTATCTGCTCCAAAGCTGTACGCATTCTTCCGCAGGCCATCCCCATTCCCTCTACAAAATATCACAGTGATCATCTCAATGTATTTTTTTAGTAATCCAGCTCATAGACATAGATAATAATGAAAACATAACATCATTGGCAGAGGTAAAACATATTGCAGTATTTCCTTGAGACTGAGACAACCGAGGACAGTGTGTATGTGACTGATGAAGATGACAAATCAGGCTGAAGGGAGCAGCATGTATTTCTCTCCTCGTGCTCTCATCCCAAACGTGCCTGCTGAACATCACTGAAGGTAAAACGTCAGGCTCATCCTCCTGAGTCAAGGAGTGCAAAAGGAACATCTGCCCTATTTAAGCAACCCATTCCATTTTTGATTCCCTTTCCAGGTCTCACCTCAGGCTATCCCCACACACCCTCAGGGAATGGGCACAGCCTAGATGGAGATGATGAAGAGCTACTTCTATTCCTCGAAGCCATTTCCTATGACCTGCATTGTTTGGATGAGCTGTTCAGTGGAAACCTTGACTGACTTTTGTGATCAGATGTTTCATTCTGGTCAGTTGAAGTTATAGAAGATCACAGCCACAGTCAGCGTTGGTCATGTACACACGTCCGTCCAAACCGATGTTCCAAGAACCAAACAGGATTCGTTGATATTACATCATCACGACACAGAGCTTAATTCAAAGCAGCTGAAGCCTTAGAATAACATGATGAAAACATGATTTGAAAATGTATGTTCTTCCACAGCCTCACTCTGAATGTTATTTCTTCCAGTGGAGTGAAATATTGAACAAGTAAAAGGTATAAATGTATAACTAGTGGCAATGAATATTGCAAATGTACAGTGTAGTCGATGTCTGTAGAACATGGTAGAGGACATAATGTGCTCACTAGATCCTGTGTGGTCTCTATACTCGGTGAGGAAATGGACAATTCCCAGTTTTCTTTTGAACTTTGCATTGGTTAAATGAGAGAAAAGCTATCCGGTCAAGTGAGTTTGACTCAGTGACATTTTTTAGATTTTTAGATGTAAGGGTCGAATGACGCAGTGTTTATAAGTGAGTAAGTAAATAAACTTATAGGAAATAAACCTGAGAATTAAACTTGGTTTCTTATTTGCTATGGGTCAAAACACAACGAGAGGCACCAACGATAAGTCCTAGTGTTCTTGGTAGAGCTTAAGAGAGAAACCTGATAGATTGTTTTGGGGTCTTAAAACTACAAATATTCCTTCTTATGAAGATTTAAACAAATCACAGGAAATCTTTAATACATTCAATTCTGGCTTGAAACAACAAGGGACCTTGTCTGTGATTGAAGAGCCACAAACACGGTGGACAATTTAAAAAGCTCTGAAAAACTCGCTAAAACATTTGACCTTTTCATGGGACTCCTTTGAGATGATAAAAGTATAGAATGACGGCAGCCTATTGTATAGTTTTTTAACACTGCATTGTAGTTGAGATGAATTCTGTTCTCCTAATGATGTTCACTTTAATTTGTTCCCTGCAGACCAAATTAAATCGCTCAATAAGCGGCGGCTCCACTTTAACAAGCTGCTGTTGAACTCCAGCTCCTCCGCTGTGGACTTGTTTACTTGCAGCCTGTGTATCATCTACTTTCCATTTTTGCCATGACAGATTATGTCCGATGAAAATTTCCCACGTTCTGTGGTTAAATCTGAGGTGTAACCTTACAAAAAAAGAGGGGGAAATTGTTTGTGGCTGTCTGAGCCTAATTGAAATATTTGAATCGCAGGGATTTAATTGGCATTTTGGATGAAAAATATACATATGGAGTAAAAGATCTGGGGATTCATTTATTGAAGTAAACAACTTGTGTTTTTTTTGTACTTGTTGAGTCTCCCTGGTTTGACTCGGCTCTCATGTAAAGCTCGGCCAAATGTGATTTATTTTCAAATCCTGTAAATGTGTTTATGAAGAGAGCTCTCTTTTACATAAACACAACAAACACTCAGGGTTTCTCTTAAAAGTAACATTTGGTTTGAGCGGAACATCAGCAGCAGCTTTGAGTGTGTTCAGTCTTAGAATTGGAAACTGTTTAATGTCCCTGCTCAAATGAAATAACAGGAAGTGAAGTGAGTGAAGCTCCAGCCTCACTTTGTTTAACCCACAAGTGCAGAGTACTAAGACAAAGCTGTGTAGAATGCCAACACCATAATGAAGTCATATATACATATTTCTCTCTTTCCAGATTTTCACTTTTTGTTGTACGAACTATGCAGCAACTTCAGCATCACAAACAACAACAACAACAATAACATACAATTGTCCTTTTTAAACAAATCCAGATCATAGAAATGAAAAACAGACATAAAGGTTCTCTTAATCATGTCCATGTCTTATTATAATTATAACGATAATAATAATTTGTATTAATCCTGCGATTTTAACAATACACTTTACATATGTTCAAAAACAGGAACCAAATTAAAAACAAACAATAATAATTTTATAATATAAAATAAACATCATAATTAAGTTAAAATATAAAATACACCATATAATTACACATCAAATATACAATAGACGTCACAATCAAACATTAAATATGAAATGCACATCATAATCGCACATTAGACAGAGGGGGAGTATTTGAGTATCGCTTGTTTGGTCATTTTGAGCAGTACTGTTAACCATCGCCACTAGATGGCGTCCTGCTCACATCTGCAGTAAGGACAGTAGCGAGATGAGCACATATTTGTTGAGGATCCATCACATGTTTATACAGTCCCAGGCTTACTGTAACTTACACCAGCAAACAAATCATAAACACACCATCAACATGCACATGAGCTTTCACACACTATCCATAACCCACTGCAGCACAGTGAGTCATGATGTACATGTGACAGATTTCTGGGAAAAACCATGTGTAACCCTCAGATTTCAGTGTTTTAAATAAATCAGCTTGTGATACGTCTGTGGTGAAGTTTTATAATTATGTATGTATGAAGTTGAGAGATACTTTGCTCTTTTGGGAGACGAAAGATAACCTGCTCCTCGTGTCAAATGACCCATGTTACACTCTGCACAGTGAATGTCAAACATCCACGTCAAATAATAATAAGAAACACATTTTCCACCGGAGGCGGAATCCTCCACTGAGACTTCGAAACAAAGCGTTTGCACAGAAATCTCTGTTCTTCTAACAAATGTAAGAGCAGTGGCATTGGGCCTGTTCAAGCTGCCACCCACAGGTTTCTTCTTTTTTAGCTCTTGGATAGAACACAAACGTTCCACAAACAATCTGCCTGATCTCAAATTGAACTACAGCAGATTTTCAACAAATGATATCACACATTTTCTAACCTCCCTGGAGTCAAATTGGTCTCGTTCACTGACTCAGATACTCAATGAAACCCTTACCACCTCACAATCTGTCTAATAAATTGTGACTTTATTCATCTCTTGATACCTTTAATATTTTATATGAGAACCTAAAATAAACATTAGACCGCATCCGCTGAGGAGGTTTTATGTTTTGTGATGGGAGTCGCCAGCTTGTCTCTGCATTAATAACATGATAACATGTAGAGACAGTCTCCGCTCATAGGCATATAATACCGAGCGTGACATGACTGCTATCGACCCAGACTTGTTTTCTGTTTCCTCACATATCATATTAAACTGAGATAATACTGCACTTTCATGTGCTACGGATATTCTCTGATTACAGATCTTGTTTGCTTAAATTATAAAAAACTGTAGATTAACATAAAAAAGTCACGTTGGTTTAGCATAAGCTGATTAAATATTATTAACATAGCTCTAAATCTTTAAATCAACATAAACAAGTCACCGTGTTCATTCAACATCAACTAATTATCCTTCGAAAACTAATGATGGCTAAAACGTTGACTTTATATATTTCCTCTACATAAAGCTGATGTGTATAATGTATATATTTATGTATGACTTTAATTAAAAATAATCAAATCACTCAACCCTTTTGATTTATTCATGTAAATGTGACTTAGGTTATAACATTAAAAATATAACATAGCAATTTCAAATGTTTTGGATGACAACTGAGGCTCATCGAGTTAACCCTTTTACTCACCACTGTGAAATAGAAATGCAGCCGTCTTTCATTGAACATCTGGGTTGGAGAATTTTCTTGTTCAGAATCTCAGAGAAGAAAAACCCAAACTTTGTCCTTTGGAAGAAAAGCTTCTGTATATGTGTAGATTACAGTTGTACCCAACAGATTCAGAAACCACGGCTACAACGCAACAGCAGTAAAGAGGAGGCACCAAAAAGAAGAAAGGACAGTTAGCATAATAATCCTCTCCATCTGAGTTTGAGCAATAAAAGCCAGTTAAATTATGTCTAACAACTAAAGCCACAAGTGATTATCGGCCTGTATGGTCTCAAAAAATAAATAAAATATTTGCTGCAGATAAACCAGGTAGGATGAACACAAAGTTTTCTAACTTCCCTCTGACTAGACTGAATATAAAAAGCTCTGCACCCAACGTCCAGCACACAAACAAAAAGCAAGTGACAGTGTTTTGAAGGCTGTTGGAGGAGGACTCACTAAGAAAAAGGAATGATTCTGAAATAGCTCTGGAGCATAAACGCAGCCTGTTCCACACAGACGGGTTCCGTACGGGCACAGACCTCATAGATTACGTTTCATTCACAATGACAGTCAGCATAGACTCTTATTACATCATGACAACAACAATTACCAGCCGTTGTAAATGTGCAAAAGACGTTATGGTGATTGTAATGCAGCCAAACAAGCATTTGGTGTAATCTGTCCTTCACACCGTATGTCCCCCATTCAAATCAGATGAGATGCAGCCAACTGGCTATCGCATCACATCCGTGCACAGATCCCCCCTGTCCTGTCCATCACTGCTTTCTATTGTGAAATGTCTCGTTCCATTTCTGTCCATGTCACCTGAGCGAGCGCTTCTGCTCGGCCTGCCTGCGGCATGTTGTTCGTGTGTGGCGTTAGTTCCAATAAGCATGACGGCAGCTGCTTTACAGAGCTGATACAAAAAATAAGTCGCTGAATAAACCAGGCATTACAAGAACACTGAGTTCTATGAGTGGGGCGGTTGGGCCTTGGTGTAGGTTATGGGCTTGACTGAGTCTTAAAAAAGATTATCGAGAAAATGATGTTCCATCCACCCATCCATCCATCCATTATCTCCGCTTGAAGTGCCCTGGGGGGAGTTGGAACCAATCCCAGTTTGCATTGGGGAGATAGGCGGGGTGCACCCTGGACAAGTCAACATGAAGTTTTAGGACTCGTTTATAAAAGAAAAAAGAGTTAAATATATTATCTTATTTTGTCTGAAAATATAAATTAGTAAAGTAATAAGTGACAAAAGCTGTGAGATCATAACCACCTTAAACATGGTGGAGAAAATATATTAACTTAATTATCTGAGTAATTGTTCTAAGTTTCATTCCACCGCTTAATGCTTCATAAATCTGTAATTTATAGATATAAATTAAATCCACTTTAATTGTAAACGTCAAAGAGGGTCGCACTTGTCTGCGCTTCTCTTTCGTCGCTCTGCTTTGTCACAGTTTCTCCACTTGGGGGCAGCACACACTGAGCTGGAGTGGTAACAGGAGTCAGTTCAAGGACAAAACAGATTCTTGAAGGACAAATATCAAGTCAAGACACGATCACTCTTTTGTTTCTATGTAATTGTTGTATATAATTAAACATTAAGAGTCTCAGAAGACCTGTTTTCATGTTCCTGTTATTAATATTTGACCTGAAAGCCTTGTATCTCCGGACGAGTATTAAGTCTTACACATTTACCCACGACTGTGTCCATTCAGTTTTAATATAATAAAGTAGCAGCTACACTCCAGATCAGGCAAACTGTTTGTGGACTTCTCCCTAAAACGGCAACATGTTTTAAACACTTTGATCGTTTTGCATTCTTTCTTTTTTCTTTCTTTCTGGCCTCTCACCTCCTCCAGTTTGAGTCTTTAATTAGACACAGAGAGAAACCGCAGAGAGTCTCTGTCAGGTCCTGCTCTCAGGTCAACCAGGAGAATGTGCTCTATCTACTTTTGTCGCGACATGGAGCTCATGTTGCACTAATTTTAAAACTGCAGGAGAATTAAAAACAAATGACACTATTTGTATCCAATATTGGACCAATGAACATCTGCTTCTCTACACCGGCTTTTTGTGAAATCCACCTCGGGGGCTCCTGCAGCTCCGGAGTGGATCTTACTGCCATGAGTTTTGATTTATCCTCCAGTAATGTCCGGCCAAAGAAGCACCAGTTGGAGTCTGGTGCTTCAAATGGGCGGGACTCTTCTTTGATGCCCTGCAGTGTAACATTGAGCTGAGCGATCAGGTGAACTTTAGCGATTCTTGTTTGTGAAATGTATCTACAGCTCAATACTCTGACTGCAGAAAGCATTTTTACCTAGTGGACAGAGCTTGTTTCTTTCCTTTTTTTTTATATACCCACACATTTTAAAGTTAATATTGCAAACTTGTGAGGAATCGGCTGCATATTTAACCATCCAGCAGACACGGAGCAGCATTAGTATTCATCTGCAGTCATGTGTCTGGCCATCTGATGAATGTAAATCCTGTATTTACTCTGCTTTTAGCCCGGATTCTGGCCTCTAGCAAGTCCAGGGGGAAATCTGGATCCTGCTCCATTAAGTCCACTCGTCACTGGCTACAAAAATTGCTGTGTTGTTTGCTGGTTTATTGGTGTTTTACTTAATAACAGCCCTTGTACAGTGCAGTCATAGTTTGAACAGTTATACAACGAGTTCCAAAACAAATGAACAAGTTTTTTTTTGTGTTTTTTTTCAATCAATCACAACTTCTCTGTCATAAACAATTTGTTATCAGGCGATTCAGAAATCATTTAAATCCTGACAGATGGTTTTTAAAGTGACAATATTCCAGTGCTATTCATTTTGTTGTATTTGAAATTAAACATCACGTGCTCAGTTGTTGCTTTTGAGATTCATTAAGACACAATTTAGTCCGAAATATTTCACAAGAGAAACTGATTTTTCTGCTCTTTACAGTTCATCCGATTATTTAGTGGTGAGGAGCCCCTAAATAAAATAGAGGTTAGTAATATTAAATGTTATATTAAATGCCATGTTGATTTATATTAAAACTGTTCATAAGCCTCCACTGGCTCACTGTCATACAACCGTTTTTCTGATCTCCCTCCACATCATGTACATTTCCATGTCCTCGCTCTGTCTCCTCTTTTTCACCAGCACACGTTCCTCTACAGGCTCTCACCTTCCTTTCCAACCCTTGATTTCTTCACCATCTCTCAGCTATCTCTCTCCTTGTTCCATCGATGCATCCCCGTTTCGACGCCGGACACAGTACATCAGACAGTCACTGTAACAGGTGGTGGTCGGGCTCAAATAACCCCGTACTCCTGCTACAGGGGTCACACCCGTGAGGTGTTATAGGAACCAAAACAACCAAAATGTCTGATCTAAAATATTACATCACGTCCCTTAATCCTAGATTAGGATTGCAGCACTCAATAAGGAATAGGCTGCAAATACCATATGACCTATAAATCATCTAATACATGGTGTAGCTCAGAATTCAGAGAGAGTCGACCACTAGCCAGAAGGCCGATGGTTCGATCCCTGGCTCCACCGGTCCACAGTCTTGTCCTTGGGCCCTACATACTGAACCCCAAAATGCCTCCTGACGGGGCCGTGCTGAAAGTGTATGAATTGTGTTTGATAGAAGCGTTGTGTGAATGTGGTTTATAGATGAAAGCATTTTAAGTGGAAAAGTGCTTTAAAAAATACAGTTAATTTACCTTTTTTACATGATCAAAATCTTAAGGTGACTTACTTTCACTTTTAAAGGGAAACTGCAAGCTGTTATAAATGCAGAGCAAAATGAAAGATGGCCCATGTTCATAAAAGTGTGTCTGGAGAGGCGGTTTCTCCCAGTTTTATTTTAAATGTGCTCTCACCTCTTCTCATAATAACTACCGCCTCCTCGCATCCTGCATTTTCTGTCAGGTCGAAGGTCACATTTTTGGGAATTATTAAAGTCACGCTGCAAAAGAATCTAAATCCCTCAATAAATATAAATAGAGACTTGAGAACCTTTCTGATACACACACCTGCTGGAAAACTCTGCACACACATAAATGTATTTTTTTCAGATAGAACACTATGTTTGATAAAGTCAGTCGGTGCATTTTGGTCCAGGCTTAAATAAATCTCAACAACTGTCCAATGGATTAACAGTTTAAACCATAGACTGTAAGGAAAGATGAACGATGCATCTCCCCTGCCTACCATCCACATAGAGGCATAATATCCTGAATACCACTGCTCCAATTTTGTGTTGAAGACATGATTTGGAGTCTGTACAGATCAGGCGATGGAGCCACAGCGCCGAGGTCCCGTAGATCTGCATGCTCCAGGTGAGTTAGGCGCTGCTGTCAATCAAACACACAATCAAACTTCCTGGAAAGATTAAACCTTGAACGTCATTGAGATAAGAACCCCATACAAAGCCAAACTAATGGATCCTATAGAAGTTGCTTGTCGTGTCCACCTGCAGTCCTGTTGCTAGGGAACAGCGATGAGGGCGGGACAAGTTGGGGATTCAAATCCCAGGAACCAGACAATCTCATTTTGACCTTTATGTGACCCACAAAAGATGCAGTCTTCAGACCACACCCAACGAAGGAATCGGGACCCAACGTAAGATTTGAACGGACACGAATGTTCCCCAGAGGATGATCCCCACTGACCTCTGTGATCCACGACGTCTCCTCTAGTGCCACCTTGAGGTAGAAATTGGTAGGTTTTCATGAAAGGTGAGAACTATTCAATGAATCGTCAGGATATTTGGTACAGACGTTCATGTTCCCCTCAGGAGTGCTTGTGCTAAGTTTGGTCACCTTTGAAACTGGCAGGGAGCAGCTGGAGATGAGGCTCAGGATCCCAGCCAGGAGCCGCTGCTCTCCCTGGGCCTCTCTCATCTTCTTCATAATCCTGAATGGAGAGTTTGTAATCCTCCCTCATGTTCATATGTGTCGTCACCTGTTCCTGCTTCTGCTTTGTCTTAGAGGGGATGTGGACTTTTCCCACTATAGATTCTTATTATTGCACTGGTTTTTGTCAGGTTCTGTTGACGCTGAAGCGATTGTACTTCAACTTACAATTGTCTGAAATAATTCTCATTCCATTAGGACCGACTAATGTTCTGTGAGAACAAGTTTTCTACATCCAATGAGATTTGGAGCCCCATAATAATGTTAGATTTGAACAAAAATGGCTAATTGCCTGAGCAAATGAAAACACAGCACTTCTGCCAAATCGAATCATCTTTCTCTTGGCAGCGTGAATGTGTAATTTGATCAGAAACGCACAAATGAATAGACGGACAGCGGCAAATCACATAATCTCAACTCCACGGTGTAGAAATCCCATAGCAGCATGAAAGTAGGGCCGGATTAATCATTTAGGCTGGTGGCTCCCGACCTTTGTGGCAGGAAAAAAAGTGTTTCCCACCCGCAGGTATCACTGTGATATGATTTGTTCATTTGAAATCATTAAACGGCTCATTTAAACAGACGAGGTTGGCTCAAGATGGACCAGAACAGGAGGGTAACGGGTGGATATCATCAGTGAATATGACAAGTTACTAATCAAAGATATGGTTAACTTAATTTGATGGTTAAAAGATATATAAAGGAACCAATGTCTGTTTTCCGATCTCATTTTAAAGGTTTTTATTGCAACTCTTCACGCATCACTCGCAGGCGTCTAACTGCACTTTTCAGTCACTACAGATGTGTTCATGATGAACGTGCACGTTTTACATTATTCACATGCCTGTCACACCTGACACCTGTTCTTTGCTCTTTGTTATCACAATGCAAACACTGAAAAGAGGTGTTTTGCTTGATCACATAACTACCATAAATTAGAACAGGTTAAAACAATATGAAACTGCTGAAAGGTGCATAAATAATATATGCTGTGTTGGGTGTAACCCTCGTCTGCTGCTGTCATGCGTTGGTGCTTATTATTTATTATTGTGTGTGTGTGTGTGTGTGTGTGTGTTTTGTACCAAAATGATAATAACCAATATTTTCACTCTATGAGCAAAGGTTGTTATTTAAAAAGCTTTAAACACATAAATATAACACATTTTTTGTTTACAGCATCAATGTTTTTTTCCCACATTCTGACTTGAACGTGAACATGCTGAAATCGGAATGACTTCACAACTCAGCGAATTGGGACCTTTTGAGAGTCACTTGAATGGTTCCTAACATTCTTATCAGTGAGCATTCTAAGTTGTGGCTTCAATATAATGTTTCACTCACTATACAAAAAGCTATCAGTTCGTATTATCTTTGGAGTTTTCATCGTTCATTTAATCAAACCACAGACTTTTGTATCATGCACATGCACAAACTCCAGGCTGCCGTGTTCTGCCATCTGGCCACTCTCCCACACAGTCCAGATCTGTGAAGTGCAGCTCTGACTGTCGTCTCCCCTGAAAACTCTCTGTTTAGGGAACGCTGCAGTTCACTGACACGGCTCCTTGGATCTCGGTCACCACCACTGTGTGGCATCCACTGCTGCGTGTTCCCTGTGGTCAGAGGTCCACCTCTGGGAAACCTGACCCGACACTTCCCCAGAAGCTTTTACAGTCGGGAGATTACATTGAAGACGATACAGATGCAGGATATGTTTTGTGGGGTACGTGAAGATGTCGTGAGTGCAGTGGGACACAGTTAGTTTTCATGAAGTTTTTTTTCTGTCATTTAACGCAGTACTTCTGAGTCCAACAGGGAGTTCTTCCCGCCGAGCTCCTTGTCGTGCTTTGTATCTAACTGATGGGACGTGTCACCAAGTGTGCGGTGATGGACAGCAGTGATCCATGTGAGAGCTGCAGGGAGCTTAGTCCACATGCTTTTCTGAGCTTTTTGACAGAATCATGAATATTTGCCTAGAACTGACACCCTTCACTGCAGCAATAACTTTTTACTTTTTTTTTCTTCTTCATTTTCGATTCGTCCCTGACTCTCACAAAAAAGAATGTGAAAACTCACAGGGTGTGTAGCTTTGGAGCAGGATGTTTGACCAACAGCAGGCCAGCAATTAATCCTTTCCAAAGCTGCAATTAATTCTCATAGTCTCGTCTTCATTAAACACCCACTACCAACACTTGTTTATTGAATTCCCTGGTTTGTGTCTGGATACAGAGCTCGATTGGAGGCAGCCAAATGAAGCAGGTATTAACTGGAAATGATTTTCTCAAGCACTAGAAAAACATAAGAATAGTCCAAACTTCATGAAAAACAACTTTCCAACAGCTGAAGAAAATAATTTTGCTTTTTTTCTCAGCTGCATGGAAAACCCAAGTGTAACAAATAACATTAACAACAGCCGCTGTTCAATTTAGGTGTGTCAGAGAGCAGCTCAATGAAATGTTGCCATAACCGATTGTGATTAGGGCTGTATATAAAACTATCCAGAAATGAAACCTGAATATTTCGGACATGAACGCTGCTATCTTGTGCATTTGGAGCCAGAGTGTGGGTGGCAGTGATCAGGGAATGGAAGTAGGGATGGTATGGTGAGTCAGTCTCAGCTGTCATTATCATCATTATGTTTCTTCCCATT
Source organism: Platichthys flesus (assembly GCF_949316205.1). Classification (NCBI taxonomy): domain Eukaryota; kingdom Metazoa; phylum Chordata; class Actinopteri; order Pleuronectiformes; family Pleuronectidae; genus Platichthys; species Platichthys flesus. The sequence continues at coordinate 13,557,651 of NC_084963.1, read as the reverse complement.
TTTATAGCATCAAATATCAAATTAAACCCGAATTTACCAGAATTATTTTTTGTTTGGTCTGTATCCCATCAAATAACATGGAGTAGGTGAGGTTTGTGACCTCAAGGCTATACTGCATCCATCCACCAGGGGCCGATCAAGGTGCTTTGACATCTCTTTTGGGCATCTCCTCATCTTAATATACAGTCTATGATTACGTCTGCCAATATGTCAACATGATCACTGTGTCAAAGTTTCTTTACAAGTAATGTCAGTGCAAACAAATAAGGAAAAACCCAAATACAAAGATTAACACACAGCTACACTGTTATGTCCATGAATGCTTGTATGATGTGTGCGTGTCTGTTTGAGGAGAGGAAAAGGCGTTCACTCAGAAGTGGTTCAAACCCCCTAATTTAAAGCACTTGAGAAACAAAGCTGCAGAATACCAAGGTGCGCCACGCGTCAATGATCCAAAAACAGAACATGTGAAAATGCTCTGAGTCAAAACCAGGAACCTGGAAGTTCCCAATAACAACACCTGGGGGCAGATCATCCACCAGGAAGGAGTATTGAGTTTAGATGAGCCAGCATGTACCATATCAGGGCCCTGCTCCTCAGGATATCGATTACACTTGTGCTTGACAGATCCCTGATAGATCAGTCGCTGTATCTAAGAAACCTGCGCACAGCCATTAATTAAATATCAACCTCCCTTTTTTTCAGCTTTTTTAATGTTAGAACATCGATAACACAAATTACAGTTATGCTAGTATTAATACAGGTCTCGTATTTTGCAAACTGCATTGCAGATCCAATAACATTTGGCAGCGCTTTAGCTCTGTGCCCTCTGGGAACCTCCGGGCGCTGTCGCATCAATACCACTGGCAATTAAAAAAAGAAATTCAACAACAACAGCAACAAATGAAGCAGCTTCCATTAGGTTCACAGCTGCGACGATATATAGATGAGTTTAGCTTTTTCTGCTGCAGGTGCTATGACACCTTTTGTCAGACTGAGGCATAAAGGATGTGCTAAGAATAGGCAGAGGTCGTCTGTGATGCTGGCCCATGCTGAGCTGGTGAACACTTTCTACCATGTCACAAAAAAATGAATACAGTAAATCTTTTATTATTTTTAGTCAAATACAACCGCTATGCTAGAACTGGGCTGCATTGCACGCAGGGAAAAGTATTAATCATTTAAAAGGCGATAAATTATTTGTTATCAGACCATGAGATTCCAAGGTAATGAGGCAACAAACTAGACAATATTATACGGATACTCCTTTATATTTTTATATTAAAGAGTGTTATACTAGAGGATCGATAGCAATCTGATATCATCCCATCTAGGCTAGACATTTGTTTATCTGGCTTTGCACAAGGTGTGGTACAAAGAGACAGGATCTGGTCGAGTAGCTGCGTCTTTATTTCCTGTTATTATTACACAGAACCGAGCTGACAAAGAAAAACAAGTGACGCCGCTTCCTGTTGGCTTCCGTCCGCCTGTGAAAGCAGGCGTCATTTGCTCCAACGAGTCCCGATCATCGGGGGCAGAGGCACAGGGTATGATGGCATGCACGGCAGACCTGGTCACAGATGGTACATTTAGGCGCCCCATAGGCTGCCTGCTGTCAGGACACACACGTTACACAAGAAACACCGTTTTTTTTCCCTGCGCTTTCACTTCAGACGTGCTGACACAAACACCTCCTTCAGGTCCTCCACTGTGCTAATATCACTGATACACACTTTGGGTATCTGACAGATTTCTCCATATACCTAAGCCTGTTTTTTTTTTTTCGTTTTTGCTGTGGATGAAACACAGTGTAAGATAATGTAATAGTTCAGATCAAAAATGATCATCTTGATTTTTGAACTGTGCCCATTTTCTGAGGAGTGGGTGTAAATATCCAGATCTGTGGGAAATGTGAGGACGCCTACAACCTCTGAGTGCAACAGATAATTGCACTCCGTGGCATCAGTTTCTGAGTTTCTGTTCCCAGGTCTGCAGGGAGCCTCTGAACAGTCTCACTTTTTTCTTGCTCTTTCTAAATTGACCTTATTGACTCCATCTCCATCTCTTTCTTGTGATAAAGTGCTTTTGGCAGATCTCATTAAAGTTAGACGCCACGTCTAAAGGAGGTTTATCGCGGATCTCCCCAAGGCCTGGCATCTCGTTAGCAACATTGAAAAGTTCTTGAATCAATCAGAAATATGCCCCCCCCCCCCCCCCCCTGCTGTTCTATCTCCTGACAGACTTTAGATGTCTTAAGTCTTGCTAGTTGAGGGGTAAAAAAAACTGTGAGCTCCTTAAAAACCAAAAATATAACTGTATGTGTAAATAAAAGTGACGACTTGTGACAAACTAACCTAAAACAGGTCCCCTCAGCAAAAATGAATATATCTGGACCCAGTGGCCCCTCATGGCGGCCTTATATTGTCTGGTATTTGTAGTACAGAGTCGCAAAAAAGTGTGTTGTAAACATTTCCTTAAAACACGTGTAGTTTGGGTCGAATTAAGTACAACTGGAATGGCATTCAGTGGAGCACATATCTCTCCCAAGGCCCAACCGTCCCCCTATAAAACCTGGAGTTGAATCTGGATCTGCACATAAATATCCCAAAATGTATCTGATCTTTTTTCATCAAGCTCCAGGAATTAATCTCTGAGAAATCAATCTCTTTTCTAAAAAGAAAAGTCTACATAAAAGTTTAATTGGTTCTTCCCTGAACTCTTATTCATCCTTTAACCGGGTTTTGTAGTATTCCGTCCAGGAGTTTTTTTGTAATCCTGCAAACTAACGATGAAAACGTGACGTCCTTGGCGGATGCAGCAGCTCATATGGAGTGAATCCGGTGCTTTGTGGTGCCCAACAAACCTGGATTCTTGTAAGTCACATATTCCTGCTCATGTCTGTCAACTTTTTAAGACACGTTATGACTTTTAATTTCTTATTTAAATGTCAACTCCGTTTCTAGTCCCGGCAAAGTCATGAGGCTTTTGAAAGCAGAAACCTTTCCGGGGAAAAAAACACACAACAATCGTTTCAGTATTTCAGAAAAGAAAAGCTTTCCTTTTTTATCCCATCAGTACACAGTAAATACACAACTGAAGCCTTCACTTGAACGTTCAGACGTGTGACAGTAGCTGACACACTGCTCCGCCATCCATGAAGAACATGCTGGAAAGGGATAACTGTGAGAGGAGCGTTGGAGAGAGACACACACAAGAGCATAGGCCTCAAAGGAAGTGGAAATATACTTCTTAACCTTATACAGAGTAACTGGGGAAAGCTTTTTGAAAACTGTAAGAAAAAATGAAAATCCTCCCCAACAAAAAGAAATATTACAGATGAGGGAAATTATAATTGCTTCTTCGAGAATTTGCATCTGCTGTGAAGCTGCAGAGTAAAAAAAATATAAATAAATTAGAACACAGACACAATCAAAAAGCTTGAGACCAACTTGTTATCAGAACAGACACGACACCAGTCAGCATCAAGATGGGTGACAAGACAGACCATATCGTCTTGATTGCCCCCTGGTGGCTGGCTGCAGTATAGGTTATATAGCCTGTCTCCTCCATGTTAGTGGATGTAAAAATGACTCATGATCGGTCGAGCGTGCGTATCAGCGGGACTTCGTTTCCAAGGCTCCATCCCAGATTGCTACTTCGGACATTCTGGCTCCCAATGCTCAAGATGGCTGCGCTCATCTCCTGAATAGACTGGCTTCATTTCTGGATAGTGAGAGGAAGTGTAAACGCGTCGTCCATCTTTATTTACAGTCTGATAACAATTAAATGCGTAACACCAATCGTTATCCTGACCTAACCCTGTTCTTATCCCAAACTTAAAATCTATTGTTAACTTTCACCTAAATGTCCTTACTTCATACAGTAAGGTCTATGTTCAAAATTGTATTCATAAATAAATGAGTACAAGTGCACACGCACTCACACACACACACACACACACACACACGCACACACACCATTAATACTGTATATGCAGTGACTATGTGAACTACTTTTCCCCCAAAGGAGGAAGGCAGTGTTTCAGTTCTTTTTGTCAGATTGTTTTGTCAGACCCTGAGCTGTGCTGCCTTCTAAGCAAAACTCTAAGTCTTCAGGTGAATTCCACTACAAGTATGTCACTACTGGAGACGATGTTTACTCTGCAGAGTTGTGCGTCTCTCAAATGACAGCTCTTCTTTGTCGGTGAACTCAGCTTCCTTCCCTCGTGGTACTTGGTTGCCAAGTATTCTTTTATGCCTGATTTCTTTTTAAAAGAGCTATTCCTTGCTCCAAATTCTCCTGACCTCCATATTGCCGATTGCTGCATCTCTCTCAGATCTAGATTTTAATCAGTCCACGTTGGACAGGGTGAAATCAGAGAAGTGGGTTTGTGAATTTCCCCCTGCTGCTTGAAATAAATGTCAGCTTACCTCAAAATCCTGCTTGAATGCTCCCGAGTATCAACGTAAATTTCATACGAGGGACAGAATTTTTTGAATACAGTTTCCCTTCTTGAACACTTTCAGTCTCTCGTGGTGACAGGGACTACTTTATGCCCCAAATTTGTTTTTTGGACAAAGCCATCTGGAGGTTTGTGGACTCTGCTGTTTCCCGGGACTGTGAGGAATGACGGTCATCGGCCCTGGAGTCCTTTAATGGCTAAACTTTCTTCACATGAATAAAAGTCTCCAACTTGCTGATGAACACCCCCTGCACCTGTGTCACCTGTGGTTTTGGCATATCATTGCCAAAAAACACTCACCAGATGTATCACTGATGAATATGCAAACGTATGCATGCACAACCTTCCAAACAAACACTGATATTTGTATTGAAATTGGAAGGTTTTCCCCATTGAAGTGCCAAACAGCACCCTACTTTCAACACATTATTTTATATTTATATAAATTTAGTATGTATACATTTGTTAATATTATATTCATAGCGTTTACCTTGTCATGTCCCTTGTGGAGCACCAATCAGAATTTAGCATTTTACATTGTGCTTTTGAAATGGCCAAGCAGAGGTGGACACATCATAGTTAAAGTTAAATGTTTGAATGACATACATATTTCATAATGAAAACCACAAACAACTGACTTATATATAGGAAATCCCTTGAATAATATGTCTGATCCCCAAAGAGGAGCAAAAATGTCTCGACCGTCACCTGGGGACTGGGCTACTGTATAGTTCATAAATCCATGTTAGCAGAGTGGACATGGACCAAACTAAAAAGTCAAAGTATGAAAATGTTCTCCGTCATTTTACTTAATTCTTATCACATTACTTATTTGTTATAATAACAGGGTGAAGCAACATGATCAGCTTAGACTGACTCCTGATTGGTCCAATCTTTGGACTGAGGCTCCACCCCCTACTGTGCAGACTTATGATCTTTCACCCTGTTTTTATGAAACATAAATTAAATATAATTAACAAATTGAACAACAAAACAAAAACAAAACTTACCAGAAAAAATAGGACAAACAGTGTAACAAGAACAACCTTAAATGACAAAATGATTCCTTCCCGAAAAATGTGACTTTCTTTTAGTTTGGTCCATCACATCTGGGTCCAAATGCGGATGATAGCAAGATTTATGGACATCAATCTTATATACACTTTATGAAAAAACTAAGCTTATGGAAATATAAAATGCATCATATTTTTGTACATGTCTTTACAGTACACCAATATCTTGTCCTCCCATTCCCTTTGAAAAACTGAAAACATTTATTTTCTAAAATTCTAATAGAGTCTGACTTATGAGTTAAAGAAGCTTCAAATAAACTTTATTACAATTATATTACTAATTTATTTGTCACTGTTCAATTTTGGAGTTTTTTTTGTTCCCATTACTTCATCAGCTCCAATTTCTTCAAATCAGCCGCAAATTCAGCAGCCCCTCTGGGTTCTCATATCTGTTAACATCTCCAGGGCTTGTGGTCGAGGGTGGAATTGCACCCCGAAACTCTCAGCAGTCCTGTGGAGTCGCAACTGTTGATCTGAAATAACTGACGGGACAGAAGCACAGGACGAAGAAGAAACTGTAAAGTTAGTATCACAGCCATAGATATATATATATAAAGGCTAGATGTCTCGTCCACGTTGCCGGGCCAACAAAGTCAAACGTCCGCATATGGCAACCATCTTGCCACAGGCGGCTCGCCCACCCATAACATTGTGTTGTTAGTGGTACAATAACTTTTTAAATAAAAAAAGATAAAAAAAATTCTTGATGTATATTTGTAAAGGGATATCTTGTACCTATATTGAACATTATTCAATTTTTTGGAAATTTAAATAATTATTCATGGGTATGCAGTGTCAAAACTACATCTCTGACGTATATAACAAACTGAACCGTTTAAAAATCAGTTGAAAATTTAGCAAGTTATAGTTATTTAAAAAGTACGTACCGCTACAACAAAGTGTTATGGGTGAGCAAGCTGCCTGTGGCAAGATGGCAGCCATGTGCTGACGTTCAACTCTGTTGGCCGAGACATCTAGCCTTTATATATATATCTGTGATCACAGCAACATGTCTCGGGTGCTAACACTTAGCAAGACAGCTAGCTTGTTGCTAAAGCTGCCCATGTTTTTGTAAGACCATAGTTCCTTGTGCAAAGGAAAAACAAAATGACCATCGCAACAACAACAACAACAACAACAACAACATGTGGGAGGCTGCTCTGTGTGTGGACAGCTCCATGAAAGAGGAGAGGAGATCATCAAACAAGGTGGGTCAATCACACACCCCTCGTCTGCCATTTTGTCTGTTTCCTTTACCTTCTGCTTTGTGTCCAGCTGGTTTAAAATGTCCCCCCATTAGCTGCTGTGTTGTGGTCACGACTGGTTGTGGAGGGGATGACAGTGAACGTGTCATTGCTGAGTTTCCTCTCTGACCTTTACCCCTTATTTGATGTACACTCATCTGTGCTCGTGTTAGTGGCCGGAGCAGAAGACACTGCAGGTGTTTGTGAGTTTTGTTTTCATTCTGCCATGACACCCTCTTTACTGAAGGGTTCCGTCTCAGCACATTATGCTGAAGACACAGATGAGAGTTGTTTATTTGAAACATGCACTGATGCTTTCTGACACCAGCACAAACCTTTAATCTCTACCTGATTTTAATATTCTTTTAGTCTCTTTCCATCCGCTGGTGGTTAATAAGTGCGTGAAGAACATACAAGGAATATTTTCCATCTTGCCCTATGTTTAAACAGGATAGTGTTTTCTTTGAAAAGGCATAGAGGCATACTGTACATGGATGTCATACTACTGCCATAACTTCTGAACACTGAGTCCGAATTATATCAGCTTTAGCTATGTAAGTGGTTACCCAGTTTCAATCATCTGATCATAACGCACGTCATTATATCTAATAACCCTTTATTTTAAGTTGTGTGATTACTGTGGAGAAACGTTTTACTTTGAGTTAATTGGGAATTAACAGGGGTCTTTATAGCTCTTACCTATTCATGTCTGTGAAGCTTTGCTAAAAATTCCAGACACATTTGATGTTAAAGGCACTACTCTGAAACAACCTCAATTTCCCGCCTGAAAGCAGGCCGACGTCCTTAAAAGCATTTCAAAATTTACCAAAACATCAACTCAGACAGAAAAAACATCCCTTTCAACACACAAGCTCTGACTGTGACAGTAATACTAATAAAATGCAGAGAAATTGGACTGAGATATTATCAAAGCGTGTCACGACCTATTCCATGAAAATCACTGCAGATGCTTCTAACAACAAATGTTTAAACGTTAGAAGTCGCATTCATGAGCTTTAAGCCACAAGCATCCACTCTTGACTCTCCATGCAGCCGTATGGCTTCAGGAACAGGCAGAGAGGACAGACATCTCATCCCTAAGTTTCAGTAACTGACAACGGGAGCTCTGGTGTCAGCCCCACTGCTTCACTGAGTCCGACAAAGATTTTTTCTTTGGGCCTGAAACACTGGCGTTTTGAGGGTCACAAACTGCACAGCGGCAGCAGTTGCTCAGACATATGTCAACATGTTTGAAATGTGGCACCCTGATGCTTTAGAAGTGCATGTGCTGGTTCAGGACAATGCGAGAAAAAAGGCCAAGGAAATGGAAGACAGCCAAACTATGGCCCGTGGTACTGTAAGCACTCTGCACTTGTTTATTGAACAAGTGGCCAACAAAGTTTTCAACACAAGTGTCATTTTGAAGGCTCCAGCAGGATAAAACAACAAGATGGAACACTGAACATAATATAGTGAAGGAACCAAGGCGAAGTGAAGCACACTGTAACCTGTCATTCTGGAGGTAATCCTAGCTATATGACCAGAATCTCTACACAAAATGTTGCTTTAAGGAAAATACTGATGACAATAGGCTCATGCGATGCATCTTTAGCAGGTGTTATTCAAGTGAATAGTTGTTAAACAAGGTGGGTAGAGGCTGTTAATACATTTAATGAAATTAAATTGTGTCCTGTACAGCACCTTTACTCGATCCAAGGTAAAATGGTCATTATGAAAGCCTGGATTGTGTGAAGAACGTTGTCAATGTCCAGAGCAGCGTGTTGTGTTTAAATGGAAACTGAAAACTGCGTCGCTGGTGTGGAGGTTTTTCACACTTTCTGAGAGCGACTGTCGGATTGTAATTTGCAACAATGGTGCAAAAGGTTCCGAGACAGGGAAAAACATTTACAAATTTTAATGAATGTTTTGCTCTTCATGACCAGCAGTTTTCCGTGGTAGAAGATGAACCACGGCTAATGGCACATTTAGAGCCTCACTACACTCTGCCAAGCCGTCGCTACTTGTCCCTGCATGCCCTATATATTGTGGTCGCCGCACACAGAGTCTGATTGATGCCAATGTAAGCGACGTACGTTTTACCAGTACATAAGAGATCCTCAACCTTTTTCCTTTTCCTTTTTCGAGCATGATATTCCATGTACTTTTGTCAGTTTTTATCAGGCTTTCAGGCTTTTTATCTGGCCTTTATTTTTCGAATGCACATTATTTTATCTGATTTACTATTTCAAAACATCGACACATTAAATTAAAAACCTTTGAAGGAGAAATGTTCATCCTCTACAGAATGTTTGAAGTTGTGTGATGCACCTCACTAAAAAACTAAACAAACAGTCAGAACTGAGTCAGAACTGTTTTTGTTGTGTTAACAATTCATTCATCCATATTTGCCCACTATATTTTACAATTTTAACCCTCAGGTGTATCATGTATCCCTTATTTTAAAGTCATATGGCTAAAAGGTTTTAACACACTGAGTAAATTCATGTATTGATGGTGAATAAGTGCAATGAACGAAAGTATCATATCCAGCTATTCAATGTGATTTGGTCTTATTCAGTAGTTTTATCAATTCAATGTAATACCCGCACTGCAGACTGAGTCTCATGGTGGTTGCAGACATGCACAGTGGAATATAATTATTAGACAATTAATGTTAGTGGAGCAGAGATTGCATAATCAGCGTACTCTGATTACATGGCATTAATTGAAATAACTTGTAGCTTAGGGGGCCGACCCATTTCTGCCTTCCTCTACTCAGCTAACCCGACTATGAGTTTTTATATATTTTTGACTTATTATTTAAATACAAAGTTCCTTTAATTCAAAGAGCTGTTAACTCTCCCTCTGTCTCTATATCTCTCTCAGTATGTCTGATCCTAGTGTGAGTTAAGACATCCACATCCACTGAACCATCCCTGTCCTCTCTGTAGTCTCTGTGGGTCTTTGTTGATTTGTCCTGATTTCCACTTTATTTGTGTCAGTGGGGTTTCTGTTTTGACACTCAGTTTTAGCATTTGTCTGTTTTCTATCTAATAAAGTTTTTATACAGTTGTTAAATCAATGTCATCCCATTTTTTTTCTCCTGAAAGTTATTGGCATTCATGATGAAGATTGGGTCTTATGGATTTAAACTTGTGCTTTAGGGGAGTGTGTGCTGCAGGCTTGTGCTCGGCACTCCTCGCTGTCTGGCAGTGCTTCTGGGTGTCTTTACAGATTTCTTTTAACTCAGCCTCAGGCTAGAAGCCTCAGGTAGACACCTCATCAAGATGACTGATAGGAACTTGACCAGATAACAGGGAAGCGAGTGAGACTACACTCTCTGCTGACTCCAGGCCCAGAGTAGCACACTGTATATTTAATTTGATCCTATTATAGTTTGAGTTTCCATTTGTAATTAATGTTAGTTTATGTCCTTGAGGGGATTACCTCCTATCAGATCTGTGTTCGCTCATTTCAGCGTTCACGCATGATGAGGACTTGACTAAGGGAAATACGACGACTGCACTGTGCAACTTTAACGCCAACCAGAGGCTACTGCATCCACATTTAGTTTGTGGCCTGTTAAAGCATAAATTATGCATCTAATTAATGCACTTTTATTCAGTGATTTTCACAGGATCGACACACACTGCTGCCACACCACTCTGGCGATGACAGGTGCAGTTTTAAAGTATAATTTCATACAAACATAGTGACTCTGCTCATCCAGCTCCGTGTCTCTGCACCTGGCTAACAAACAAGGGGGATAAAGGGGATTTATTTTAGGGGAATTCATGTTGATATCTTCTATTTGTCATTTCTGAAAATGGAAATGCTTACACATGTAGTGCGTTAACGAACATGTGAGTGTGTTTGTGTATATGTGCGTATCATGCCATTGATGGGCCATTACATCTTTAGTAGCAAATCTGTTTTTTTAAAGATTGTTTTTGGAGAAATGTATAATCGATTTGATAAAAGCCTTCAGCATTTTTTATTTGACTGTATTTAGTTATTTTGTTTGTTGCTTGACTTGAAGCTGAAAATTCTGCTCTGCCCAGAATCAAGTGTTTTGCTCGTCCTTCCTCTTTCCTTGGTTGTTTGGACTTCTCAAAGGGCAGTGAAGTTGAACTACAGTCACATGTCAGTGGAGCAGCTGCACAGGAGTGGCACACAGCCTTTTGACCGCACAGTAGTCAGAGCACTATTGCCACTAACCAGCCCTTGTCAATTCTTTGGAAAAGATCCTTGGGCCTCAGCCACAGGAGGTTATTTCAGAGACTCAGAAGCACAGATGGTGCAAATATTGACATCATCATTGCAGATGGTTTTAATAGTGTAGCAGTGCATTACGGACGTTTTCATAGAGATTGTCTATGTAAAGGGGCCTCAATGACATTTCTAATATGTCATTAATCATGTTTATTTTTACTTGCTATCAAAATGTTGATTCTAGAAAGGAGACGTTAACTGTAGATGAGATCCAGGGCAGGAGGGCTTTCTGTTTGACTACTTCCTAATATTTTGATGTAAAGATCCTCTGCTGTTACGCATTTTACCCAGAAGGGTTGGGTAGGTGCTTTCTCTGAAATTGAAAGTAACGTTACATTAGCAAAATGATAAATTAAGTTTGACTAAATATAAAATGTTTGTTGTTCTATCATCCTAAACGGAGCTTGATAAAGGAGAGTTGCTTGCAAAATCTGAATCAACATTATGCTAATATGATCTTCTACTCTTGGCACAAAGTGGGGCCAAGCCCAAGGCAAATGACTTTGCTAGTTTCAGACTGACGCAGTTGTCCAGCCTCCATGTTATTTAAATAAGACGGGCTTTTCACCCATCTGAGCGCCCATGGTAGTGTAGGTCTTCAAATGAGGTGTGTTCAGGCGCGATGTTGGCACACTGCTGTTTCGAGGCAGTGGAAAGTGATTGCCCTTTGGGTCTGAAGTTTGTGGGACAGGATTTCAATGTTATTTTTAAGGGCACATTGTCAAGTTGGTGATACGCCCCTATAGAGGTGGTGGACATTGATGGTCTGTTTTCTAATCAGTAGACGTTTCTCACTTACTACCTGGCAAATTGTCAATTGTCATGGCTATAGAAAGCTCTGTTGATTGGTTTTCAAACTTGCATTATAAATTCAGTTACCAAGTACAACCCCAATGCACTGGCACAGCAACCTTGTTCATTGCTTCGATTCACAAAGGTTTTTTAGCTCTGCAAACCTTTTTTACGAAAGATGATGAATTATGGGATCAGTTCCAGTGAAGCTCGAGAGAAGCACACAACCCTAGAAGAAATCAGGTCATGTACAGGAGGTGGTAGGGCTGTGCAAAGTATGACTGGCAGAGTCCCATGGGCACACATGGTGTACGTAACTGGCTTGTGTATCCCCAAAACAAAGGATGTCTGAGAGGAAAATCTTGGGGCAATCAAATGAGGAAGCCTTGAGGACCCATGTGAAATCTACAGCCCAAAATAATCCAAACAGGAGGCAGTGGCACAGCTGGGGAAACAGTCCAAAGATGACAGGGACAAATACAGACAGTTTCCACCAAATTCTGACTCACATGCAGGAGGCCAAGGACAAACTTGTTCAGCCGCTGTTCTACCACATTCCTGATCTCTTTACACAGACACACGCGCCAGCGTTGGCAGGTGCTACAGCCCACCTTCATAAGTCATTCGGAGATCAGATGATAAGTGTTATGTTCATGCTATGGCTGTGACAGTGTGTATAAGCAGTACTTTGTGTTGCTCGTCTTCTCTTTATTTCAAAAAAGTGCAGGGATGTCTGGCAGTATGTGCCTGAAATTTGCTCAAAGCGCCCACTCACTCTCTGCAAAGAGATAAAAAGATAAAACACACATTCAAAGATGATTTACAGCTTCTTGTAAGCTCAACATTCAGCTTTTCAGAAGATAGATGAGAAAAGGGGATTTTTGTGTTGTTGAGAGTTTACTCTTATTCATTTTTTATATATCCACGATCATCTCAAAGCACTTAAGGTCTTTGTTGCTCCATTTTCATTTCATTAGGTCGGTTGATCTGAATATTTGTTTACTAGTGTAATAAACACTGATGTTAAAACTGGAGACTGTCTTGTGATGGATCAGGCCAGTGGCGTGTTGACGTTCTGACCCACGTCATCTCAGTAAATATTACAATATTATTATTACATATCGTGCGTCTGTACAAAATTACTCAACAACGCATGGACACATTTTCACCAAACTTGATAGTAATATTACTTGGGAGAGAGTTAGATGATTGTGTAAGAGCAGGACCGGTGTTAAGCCGAGACCCGTCTGCCTGCCTGCTGCAGAGTTCGCCTTACCTTGACTTTGGCAGCCCATTGTCATCTCAATTGTCCCATCAGTTTCATAATGATCCAAAAATCTCCAGCACAATATACACAACAAAACATATATTTTCAAAATTCTATCTTTTTTTTTGTGCAGTTACTTTGCTGTAGAACTGTGTGCATCGCTCTTTGCCCTGCCGTCGCTCTGTCACTCTTTTCTGTCTCCCTCTGTCTCTCTCATCATCGGCATCAGCACACACACACACACAGTAACAGAAACTCGCAATTTGTGCGTAATTTAGCTGTTCCAGTCTTAATTGTCAGATTTCATCAATGAAAACTAAGCTGCATTGTTTTTTAACAATGGGTGATGGAATGTTTATATTTGGTCAAATGTCAACATAGATTATTTTGTTCCATGAAGCAACTGAATAGAAAAAATGTTCCTGATATAAATTCACAAACACTTGAATATAACAGTCTGCGTGATGTCCTTCTTGTAACGATCCTGTAGCTTTAATGTTTTTCACGGAGTCCCTTTACAAATGAATAAAACAATACAGAAATGCGGCCAGTTTTGCAGATCACTGAAACTGTGGGACACAACAAACTGCAAAGGCTACTGCTAGTATGTACATAGCATTAGCTCTTAACTGTATTTGATTCACAAAATGAGTTGTTAACAACTAAAATCAACACTGTTAATTCTGATTCAATTATCATTGAGAGGTGGTTAATAAAACAAGTTGTTATGAGTGATGAGTTTCAGTGTCCACCCTGAAAGTTTCTGTTGTGTTGTATCGACACATTTGATGTTAAATCTTGTCTACGCTCTGATTTACAGTGATTCTTTTTTAGCAATATATGTGTTGCAAATGTGTTTCCGTTGTTTATTCCCTTTGTTTTTCTTCTAAAAGAATATTTCCACATTTTAGGATTTCATGAGAAGAGACGGCTCCCATTTTTTTTACTCCATCAAATCGATATTAGAGGTATTCACCTTCCCGTGAGGATTGAACAAACGAGGTAGCCTATGTGTTAATTGTTTAGCTCTAGAGATCCTGATTGGTGGTCCACATTACAGGACTGTTTGAACTTGGAGCCCAGCGAGTCAATTCCCGCTGTTCCCAGTATTCATGCAAAGCCAAGCTAAATGTCGCCTGGTTGTATTTTCATATGTACAGGCATGAAAGTGGTATCAATCTTTTCATCCAACTGTCATCAAGAAAATATTAAATCTCCCTTTGATTTAGAGTGTAAACATAAATGTAAACGTGTCATAATATCCGAGTTTCTATTCTAAGAGCGTGACAAATGTAAAGGAATGAATTAGCCTATTTCTCTCAATGTATGTTTATTTCATGTGATGGGTCTCTCATTTTAAACTGAATGTTGTTTTCCCTTGGTCACAAAGGGTATGTTTGTCCCGTGTGATAACGTCATATTAAAGTCATTAGTCATACCTGGTCTCCACAATGACATGTGTTGCTTATATCGTTTGTCAGGGTTCTGCATTAATAAACTATTCCCTCCCAAGTGTCACTTCTTGACACCATTCAGATGAGCCCTACACACAGAATAGCTAATAGAGAGGAGTAATACCAGAATCCTTGTCTTGTCATTTCTCGGAGGCTTAGTCTCCCTTTTATCTTTGATGTACACTGTATTCTGGTGTACCGCAGCATTCGTGTTTCTCTATCCACTGTGTTCCTGTGCACACTCAGCAATGGAAGGTTTCTCAGTGAAATCACATGCTTTTACAGCAGTCAACTCAAAGGACATTTTTGCTAAATTAAATGTATCACTGGGACAGCCTTGTAAATATGAGTGATCTCGAGGAGCGTTAAATTGGAGAAGATTCGGCCCCGGCATCAGTCGCTTGGAGTCGTCTCAAGGGACCATTGAGAATCTGTGGATTTCCACTGTTTATATTGTGGAAAATGTAGAACTAATTCGTCAATTTCTTGTGGTGCATCGGCAAGTGACATTCTCAGATATAAAAGCTCCTTGCAACTTTTGTCAGAGTAAAATAATTTATATTCTCTGGACAGTAAAGCAGTTCTTTGTGATTGTCACACAGGCCGTTGGTTTTCTAGTTGGAATAATCCATTTGTAATAATGAGCATTCAACACCATGTCTGAAGTGACTGAAATAGATCAAACACATGACACGAGGTAATGGCGCTCTTGTCACTTCACGTTCGATTTCTCTTTTTTTTCACCCCACTGGAAAAAGAAACCGTTAACAGCATGTAATCATGGACACTTGATTGAATGGAAAAAAGTACAAGCAAGAAGGCAAATAACAGTCATATTTACTGCAAGGTTTACACTCAGTGTAATAAAATGCTCATTTGGAATAGTTGTAAATGCCATTTTTTATAATTTATTTTTATAACTCCAAACAAAAATAATTTCTACAAAAAATAGTCAAATAATGTCATATAATATTGAAACGTGGTTGATATCTTTTCTCTCTTTTTTAAACTTCTGATAAGTTAAATTCTCTTATATTCTGCCTCCTGAATACTGTGTGAAGATAAAATCTCGCTAAGTGTGGCAACAATCACTCATTCCTATAACAACCATAATAGTGTCTAAAGTTTTTTTTTAATAATTTGTAACCCCCTGGATATTATATAATATGTATAATCTCAGCGACTGTTGGTGGGCACATTAGATACAATGACTGACGATATAATAAAAAAAAGAAAAAATGCAGCAGAAGTAGAATAAATGTAAAATCAAGTCTCATCTTTCGAGAAGAAACGAAACCTGGTTAATATACTATGTAGGCCTCAGCAGCAGGATCAAATGCACAGCCCGCCTCCCGACCCGTCCATCGTGTCCATGTGTCCCGTCCGAGTCTGACCACACACATTTTGGCCATCTGTCTAATACATGTGACATTCCTAACTCAACCAAGAAAAAAACAAGAAATAAAACAAAAAAAGGTCCTTGTGGTTACAACAGCCATTCCCTTTGTAGTGAAACAGTGGTGACTTCAGTGTTTCGTTTATGCTTTTTGGTTTGATGCACATTGCTCCAGCTCAGGAATAAAGGGAACAGTGGTTGGTATGGATTTTTTGCCCCTTCGTCTGCATCTCTTTTTCTCTGAGGTCGCTCCCCCTTTTTTTTCTGTTTGTCCTTCTTCTCACACCTGAGCACACACTCCATAGCATAACAGTCATGTGAGGTGTGTTTGTGTGTGTGTGTGTGTTTGTTTGTGTAACTGGGGATATAAAGTGTTGTGTGAGTGTGTGCTTTTCCGCGTGTGCTGCAGTGTGTGCGTTCACCGGGTCCATGACTCAGACGGCCCTACCTACTCTGGGTCTCCGCTCACCTCACGGACACACAGATATAAACACACTCCTTGGCCTGAGGTGGGGGGGGGGGGGCTTTCGTGGCTCAGTGGGGGGTTAACGTGGCCAGCAGGTGGGCTAGCAGAGTGCAGAGCAGCAGGTTGGCCGTAGAGAGGTGCAGCGAAGAGGCAGCGTTGCAGTCTTTGCCCGCCTCGCAGCGGGGCTGTTGGCACAGTAGCCCCTTAAACTCTGGAGGACAGATGCACTTCTGGTTCTGGTGGCAAGTTCCTCCGTTCTGGCACAGGAGCATCTCGTCATCGCAAATGTTAGCTGTGAGCGGAGATGAAGGTAGGCAGAGAGCAGCAGTGGGGGGAGGAGCAGTGCAGAGGAAGTGCAGAGGTGAGGAGAATGAGCGAGAAGTTAGGAATAAAGAGGGCGCAGCAAAGTGACAGGTGGTAGAAGGATATTGGGGGAGTAAAGAGCACAGAGACGAAAGAAAAGTGTGTGGCAAAGGGAAAGACAGATGGGGGAGGATGGGGAGGGGGGATGTTGGGGAAAAAGTCATGATGGGAAGCAGTGGTACAGGGGCAGGAGAAGAATCCAGGGCAGAAAGAACAAGGTGGAAAAGAAAGCAGGAGGAAGGAAAGAGGCATGATAAATACTCCAGTCTTTGCCTCGGGGACAACAACAGGTAACACCTGCCTTTTTATGTTTAAGCAGCTCTTTTCGCCGCCTGTTTTTCTTGAGCCTGCACTTTCTCAGGGTCACATTAAAATCATCGTCTTGGACCCGACAGAAAATACAGTGCACGCGTGATGCGTTAAGTAATGATTGGAGGAACAAATAGCATCATTAAAATGCCATAAAAGGCATTAGGAAAAGCACAGGGGTAGTTGTGCTGCGCAAGATACTTGACCTAAAAATGTTCTGATGGAAAATAGAGGATCACGCTTTCATGACAAGAAATAATTACATGAGATAACATTTCTTATTACACCAGAGATAATTGCCTCTGCTGAATTGGAGTACTTGGAGTAAGATGTCAGACCCAAGACATACTGTGTTACTATACTACAGTGTGTCCCATATTATAATGAATAAATCCACATTGGAAATGCATGCCTGTGGAGGTTGAATGTGTGTGTCTGTGTGTGTGTGTGTAGGGGAGGATCTATTTGTGACTGAGGGCCCTGACTTCATGGTTGATGGCGGGGGACAGCGAATCCCTGTAATGGGGTTAAGGCGTGACAGGGTCGTCCATTAAAGGAGCAGGTGATGCTGCTAATGAGCTACATGATCTATTCCCTCGGGAGTTAGGGAAACACGGGTAGACCTGGAAAAGCACAACATTTCTTAAACCCTGATGTTTCTGGATACAAAATGTCTGAATCATACTCACAGTGACAGCCTTGTTTCCAGTAGAAGCCCGGCAGACAGTCGTCACACTTGGCCCCTGCGGCGCCGTCTTTACACTGGCAGAAGCCTGTACTGTTACACCGGTCATGGACAGAACCCATCTGGTTGCAGTTACACTCTGAAGGAAAAACAACAGAGGGAGTCATACCTGATACCTGCTGGACTGATTCCCACCTCTTGTAATTTGTATTGTTTTGGGAATTTGATCATAAGAGTTTTTGGGGATCTGATCTTAACAGTTAAACAAAGTTAGCTATTTGTATTCACACCACATGCTTGTCTTTGGTATTGAGGTGCTTCAGATCTACAGTACTGTCCATGTGGAGTTTCTTTAAATAGCAGAAATGTACCATCATGCTACTGGGATTATATATATATATATATATATATATATATATATATAATCCCAGTAGCATGATATATATATATATATATATATATATATATATATATATATATATATATATATATATATATATATATATATATATAGGACAATTTTCAGCATTTGTGATGAATGTAAGGCTATCGGAATTACCTACTGTCATTCACAACCATTTCATTTTGGATGTTATCACTTGTTTTACTTTTTAGAACAGTCTCAACAAGTTTGGTGACACAGTTTTCAAAATAGAAGAATGAAAACTTTCCTTTGTCAGAGAGTATCTCATACGTTTTTGAATCTATTCCAATAATTGTCTGATATTTCAGAGGCAGATCATTGTGGTAATTGAACAGCTGAAGGTCTTTTTGTTAAAATAAATTATGCTTGAATTTAATTTTGTGAACTTTCTTGCGATTCAAATACCCAATCAAAGGTCACAAAATCACATTTGCCCTCAGAAACGCACTTAATCCTCCCTAACAACTGACATCAATAAAATGTTGATCATCGTTTAGTTGTGCTGAAATGCTAAGTGTGTTGTGAGATTCATGTCCCGTCAGTCTGACAGAGATTTTACCCTCAAGTGTTCAACTCTTAAACACGAGATGATATCGAGCTTCTCTTTGGATTAGGTAGAAAAAAACTAAATTCTCTGTGTCTCTCTGATGTTGGCATATTATTGTCATTACAAATACATATATTTATAGAATCATCCTGATATCCAGATCAGTGATAGTTGGTAGCACGTCAGAGATGGATAAAAAAATGGCAGAACTGCACTGCATTTGTCAGATGACTGCTGATGAACCAAAATCTCGACACGATGTACGCTGATAGCTCATCTGTACCCAAGACCAGATTAACTTATGTCTTTTAAAATTAGTAAACTATTAATTAAATTGAAACGGACTAAGACACCCAGATTACACAATCCCAGCCAGAGGTTATCTGTGTGTTTGTGGGTCACAGGCGTAAATACGATTTTTTTTAAATTTGTTGTTTGTAAAGTGCACCAACCACACCAAGGCAATTTCCTGTATGTGCAAATATACATGGCAATAAAAATAATTCTGATTCTGATTCTGATTTTGAATACTGGGTTTGTAAGTGAGTGTGTGTGGATGATGTGATGCTGTGTGTGCAGTGTGCGTGTGTTGGAGAGTGAGTCGTTTCTTGCATTGAGAGATGATGGTGTGCCATGCTCAGTTTGCCAGTGTGCTGGCAGAAGAGCTAATGGGCCCTTATTTGTGCTGACTCCAAATCCTGGCCCTATGTGCTCCCCAGGCCTGGCGAGTTTACCCTCCAACCCCCTGCAGTTCATCTACAGATGGATCCAAATCAACACCAGATTTTCACTTCACAGCTATGCAAACAGATGACCTCTTACTAGGACATGCCCTTAATAAGGTAGTGGGTAAGGAGTGTAAGCAGTGTATCACCAGTACATACTAAAAAAAAGGATGAACTCTGTGTCTTTGATTTGCTCGGTACTCAATTAGATTGAATAATTACTTTAACTTGTTGTAATTTGTAGCATTAAGTGTGTTTGACAGTGTTTGCATCATTGTTAGATGAACAGGATTGTACTTGTACATATTTTAACATACAGAGTAGTGGACCTTGTACAAAGACAACATGGGCAGTGACCCCTGACACCCAAAAAGCTGATGGCAGAAAAAGGTTGCTGCACCAGAAGAGTTATACAAAATGCTCGTAGGCCTACTTAGTCTGTTGATTAATCATGGGTGTGTTTTAGCTTTAGCATATGTACCGGCTTCTGATTTCCTTTGTAAAAAGTCCTCAAGCGATTTCCATTAAATATTGTGGAGGTGTCAGGCATCACCAATGGAAGAAGGCATCACATGAAGCAGGTGCAGATAAACGGTCAGATACAGGACCTTTCTTCTACGTTGTTTAACTCTGACCGAGCAGACAGACCATCTGTCTGTGTTAGGAGAATAAAATATGCTTGTTGTGTTTCCTGCCTCTGTGGTTGATCTAATAATGTGCCCTTAAAATTATAGTGAAATACCTCGCCCAACATGCCCGTGCTGCTCAGTTGGGATTGCACTGCATTGACTTGAAACTAACAAAAGTGCAGGAATACTGAGCAACACAATTTACAATGAACACAAAAATATGTTTCCCCATAGACAGCCATAGGTTAAAATTGCCCATACGCTGACACGCCCATCATTATCCCCGACACACTCTCACTGTCTCCCTGTGGACTGACCGATGCAGACGCCCTCATCGTCCAGTTCAGCAGAGGCGTTGCGGAAGTATCCCAGTCTGCAGTGTTGGCAGTTCTGGCCCCTGGTGTTGTGTTTGCAGCTGACGCACGTGACGATGTTCAGGTAGTCGATGTAGCTGCAGCGGTTGGAGTGGCCGTAGCACTCACAGTCTGAAACAAAAGAGACACATTCAAACCCTTTTCTTTAGGGAGGACAGATCTCCCTTTTTATGTTAATCTCAAAGTTTAAATGTCAGAAAACGTGTAGAGGGATGCATTCCTTGAGGCCGCTGCGTTCTCATAGGAGTTTTCAGTGGCCGCAGGAAATGATAAATGACCTGCACTAACAGATACTGTATGTCTGAAAGGTTTAGTTTTAACTGTCAGTGAACAAATGAATGGCTCTGTGTGTTTTATGACTCGTCTTTCTGACTTTATATTGGTTCAATAAAGACAAACCACTCCCTCTCCATTACTACACTCACAGGTTTGCTGAGTCTGCTTCACTGTGCTGCACTGATTACTGATGGGAATTCCACTATCCTGTGTGTGTGTGTGTGTGTGTGTGTGTGTGTGTGTGTGTGTATGTGTGTGTGTGTGTGTCTGCGTCTGCACTGGTGTGTGTGTATATGCTTGTTTGTGTGTAGGTGCAGTAAAGGCATGTTCATTTTGTTTGGGAATGCAATTGCAATACCAGATGAGTAGCTTATTAGATACACAATCCTAACTGAGGGAGTTTGAGTTGAGTGATACAGTACAGTTGCACAGTACATTTTTTTTTTTTTTTTCACCCTGCACCTGGCTCCATGAAATCTCTCTCACCCCGATTAACCTGCGAAAAATCCTTACCCTCCTCTCTATTCGCTGTTTGTTCTGCATTTACAAAGACTTAAATTCTCTTTCATAACGCGCTGCGCAATCAGAGCGCATAATTAAATTTTCTCTTTGTAATTCATGAATTATCTGCGAGGATTGGATTGCAAGTTTTTACTGTACATGCTTGAACGCTTGTTAAATTAAGACGTCTTCCCAATTTCACACCCTGAAAGCAAAGCTAAAAAAGAACTAAGACCTTTTGTATAATTTTTCCTCAGAGAGAGAAATGAAACCCCTCATGTCATTTACCGGAGGATCTGCTTTGTGCAGAGGGGTGCAGCGAGAGGTGGAGGGTTGTTGCTCTACATTCTCGCTGCGATTATCTTGGCTGAGGCTGGTACCTAATTAAGGTTTTATTAAGCTTTAGAAGTTGGCTGCAGTCGTGTGCTGCAAGGCATCACTGTCCTCTAAAGAGGCGTTTACCAGGCATGTTTATGCAAATACACATTTAAATGCACATTAAAAAGTCGGAGTTTAGCTGTTTAATCAGCCGTCACATTATTATTTTATTATTGTTTGGTTGATGATGCCAGCTGAAATATTAATGAGCTGGTTTTAAGGAAGCCAGCGCGAGGAGCACCATAAACGCCTCACTCAGCACTGAGGGAACCGTGCGAGCGGTGGGGGAAGAACTGCCTAATTAAATATAAATGGCAAATTACTCCACAGACTAGAGAGGCAATGGGACATTGTTCCACAAATTAATGTTACGAGTCAAGATGCTGCTTTATTGGTATTCATCAATTGTGAATTGTTAACAGTCAGAGACAGTTAAAGCGGTAGGAAGAGAGAGAGAGAGAGAGAGAGCAGCCTGCACCAGAGTCTGTGAGGTTGAACGAATAATGGTATAGTTTGCTAACAAGCATCCTGTGTAAAATCAATACACAGAAATGTCAGGGTGGGCTGTTGTTTTATGCTTCAATTTGAACTTCCAGTCTTAATACTCACCTTGATCACGCACATTAAGCCGACACAACCAGGGAGTCACAGATGCATAGAGAAAAATGAGCAAAGTAAAAAAAAAAGACATGAAACATGCAATGAAAGGAATTTTTCCACAGGCTTTATGCATGAAAAAGTGCGACAACGCTCCAGTCAAACTAAAGGACTTAACAATCCAGTGATCTGAGGATCTAACCAAGCCCAAGTCTCCCCTCTGGATCTACAGACCACATGCTGCTCATGTTGGTCTCTTACCTTTGAAATCATGGTATATGATCCCCAACAACTGTCTGGCCTGGGGCTCTCCTGAGATCAAGAGTTTCAGAAGCCCTTGAGGGATGAAGGAATCTTTGTGTGAGAGTCGTCTGTGCATCATTCACCATGCCAGTCATATACAGCGCTAAACCTTCACTCAGACGGACAGGCTTCATCTATTGAAAAATATTCAACTACTGCGGAGAGAATGTTTTAAACCCCAATTGAAAACATTGTGTATGATTTGTCTCAAATTTCCGTCCGCAAAATCAATTTATACATAAAACTAAATACAAAATTATGATCAAATTATAAGATTTGATTCCAGGCTGATGATTCAAGGAAAATACAGCCAAGAAAATGACTCAACAGTCGGCTCAAATTATTGAAATCACAAGAACATATGAGTTTAATTATTGAATCCCAGTTAAATGTTCAATTCTACCTCTTCTATTGTTCCTTCGCTCTCTGTCTTCACACTCTCTCTCTTCCCCGTTTCTAAATGATGAGCTGTACTACAAAATCTTCTTAATCAATGTAGGATTATACCTCAGACTGTTTTACCAAACTAAATATTACAAAGACGACTGACAAGATATTCAAATGTTGGGCAAAACCTTTCCTAATATAGATCCAGTTCACATCTTCTGATATAATCTAAGTGTGTTTACAAAATTATCACACAAGTGTCATAAAGTACAATATTTTTATACTATTAATAAACAGCTGATCAGATAAGAATATTTTAAACTGAAAATGTAACAATGCTCTCACTGTTCTGAACAGTGCAGATATATATAGGTATATCTCAAGAGCATCTTCAATGTCAAATCCATCTTTCTTTTCTGGTGTCCCCATTCCCCCCCCTTCATCCTTCTTTCTGCATTTTATTTCTTGCCCTTCAGTGTCAGTCACTGTCGCAGTTAAAAATACGACACCACTTTTGGAACCAAATAAAGATTTAGCCTCGTAGCTTACGCTGACTGACAGGTTATCATGTAGTTGAAGAAATAGATTTAGAGACTTTTGTTATTTCCAGTTTCCATCTTTCACTGTAAAGTGTCAAAAGTTTAACGAGTGGTGAAAGTGTATCTCCTGCATATCTACTGCTCTATATCTATGATTTAATATACATGTTACTACCACTACAAGTAGAAGAGATACCTCTTTTTTGAGCCTTTCTCTGTGAAAGCTCCTCCTCCTCCCTTTTCTCCCCGTGCTCAGATGAGGTCGTTGTTTTGCGGCCATGTGTTTCATGTGCCCCAAAATTGTGGGAGACTGAAACGGCACAATCATTTCACATAATGGGCAAAAACAAGAGAGATTTTATGACATGATAACCACCACTCAACTACTTAACTCTCTATTTTCCAACAATCTAAACAATATCTATAAAACTAGAGTGGAACTCAGTAGAGCGTGTATGTCTCACAAGGCCCAGTATCCCTGTTAAACTCAAGCTGGCTCCCATTGCACGTACTGGTAGATGGCAATACTATACCTATAGGCAATACTATAGGTATACAGGATATCTGTCATCAAGATCCACAAATTCTTCCCTGAGCAATCTGGGAAAATGTCAAAAAAGGCCTGTCTTGCAATTTAGGAGAGGGTGAAAATACATTCCTGGATCCGCACCAAAATGTAATAGTCTTTTTATCACTCACCCACACCACGTTCTATCACCAAGTTTTTTGTTAATCCTTTTAGTAGTTTTTCTAATCTTGCTGACAAATAATTTACAAACAAACGGGTGAAAACTTAAAATTCTTGGCAGAGGTATTTTGTGTGAGCTTAAGCTACATTCATGTCTGATAAAAAAAACTAAACTTTATTCAATATATATTCTAAATATAACAACTATATTGGTGAACAGATACAGATACATTAATTTATACTCATTTCTGTCATTGTTAAGAATGTATTAATCCAGGAAAACGATTCCACCACTTCATATAAAACTTTCTCTGGGCTTCTGTTCCCTGTGCTCAGATGAGGTTGTTTTGTGACCATGTGCGTGATCCTTAGACTTGTGGGAGACTGAAACACCACAAATATCATCAAAATAACAAGTTATTTTAATTACGTATCTACCTTCTTGTTCTTTTTTTTATTAGATGGATTTCTTCCGCTCCAAGGTTTTAGTTAACGGAGGCTCATTATTTCTCAGTACAGTGAGTTGAACTTTTATATTTACTACCACTATGTCCAAAACAGATACCTTTCTTTTCACTGGGCTACTCCCCGTGCACATGGGAGGTCGTTTTGTGGCCGTGAGTCTCATGCACATGCTCCTCAGACTTGTGGGAGACTGAAACAACATTAATGTAATGAGCAAAGATCTAGATATATTTCTGCCACGCCCATGTTTTCCCTCTCTGAACGGTTTGTGCAGTCTAAAATATAAATATGTAAAAAAATGATGTCTCAGAAATGTTAAAATATTATTTGCTTGGTCTTAAATAAGTCTAATAATAAATAGGTTTTAACATTGTATTATGTTAATGTTCATTTAACCGTGTACTTTACATTTTTAGTTAAAGAGAAATGGTTTGGCAGTATATACATAGTTTCTAATGTCTGTGAGTGTTGTAGTTCTTTTTTAATGATGGACATTAATACACTGTAATTAAACTACAAACAAGACCAACATGGAACCGATAACTGAGTCTGCAAACACGGCAATCAGAATTGATTGCAGTACACTCTGGAAAGAATACGATACCTATCATCTCTGCTTGTAGTTTATGAGGTGACATGGCCTATCATAGGGTTAATGTCTTCGAGGCTACTTCACCTTATCTTAAATTATGGAGAAGAATGTCTAAGACTCTGGTCTTCCTTCATCTTTTGCATAGGTCTTAAATTTAAATAATGAGTGTCTTAATAAGTCTTCAATTCAACTTGTTGAAGTCTGAGGTTAATTTGTATAAATGTATCTACTACATATTTTCACCTTTCCCTAAACTATAATTACAAGGACATTGCTACCACTACATATGGAATAGATACCTTTTCTTTCTCCATGCTCCTCCCCATGCAAAGGTGATGTGGGTTTGTGTCCATGAGTCTCATGCACATGTTCCTCTGAAACAACATTAATGTTATGAGCAAAAACGTTGATATATTTCTGCTGCTATACCACGTTTTCGTTTTTGGGGCACATTTTTTCTCAGAACAGTGTACTCCATATTTATGTCATTGCTCGTGAACTATGGTCTATAAAATAACAAGAGCATTGCTACCACTACATTTCAAATAGATACCTTTGATTTCTGCTTTTCTTTCTCCATGCTCCTCCCCCTGCACATGTGCTGCTGTTTTGTGGCCTTGAGTCTCGTGTGCATGATCCTCAAACTTGTGCAGGACTGAAAAATTCATATAATGAGCGAGACATATTTCTCCCGTTCCTGTGTTTAATCTTTTTAGGTCCCCTTTCTTTCTCAATACAGTGGGGACAAATTGTAGTAGAAATGTATTCATGTTTACATCCTTGCTAGTAAACTATATTATATATAATCACTCTAACATTGCAACCACTACATATGAAATACCTTTCCTTTCAGCATTTCTGTCTCCATGCTCCTCCCCATGCACATGTGATGTTGTTTTGTGGCCTTGAGTCTCATGTGCATGATCCTCTGAAACAACATTAATGTAAAGAGCGAACATTTGGATTAATTTCTGCTCCCCTCTCTTTAGTTTTTTAGGGTCAATTTCTTCTCTGTCCAGTGAGGTGGAATTTAATTGAAGTTTGTCTTCCACATACTGCCATCCTTGATAGTAAACTACAGGATATGAAATTACAAGAGCGATTGCTACCCCAAAATATAAAATAAATACCTTTCCTTCGAGCTTTTCGTTCTCCATTCTCCTCCCCATGCACATGTGATGTTGTTTTGTGGCCATGAGTCTCATGTTCATTCTCCTCAAACTTGTGGGCGACTAGAAAATTCACATAACGAGCAAAAACATATTTCTCCTGCTCTCACGTTTTAGTTTCCGAGGACCCAGAGTAGAGGTTAAATTGTAATCAAAATATATCTACTACATATTCCCGTCCTTGCTGAGTAAACTACACTACATCAAATTACAAGAAGCACTACACATGTATAAATACCTCTGTGATCCTCCACGTGCACATGTGAGGTTGTTGTTTTGTGGCCATGAGTCTCAAGTATGTGCTCCTCAGGCTTGTGGGGGACTGACACAGAAATGATCATCAACATAAAACTCACAATTCAAAGAATCAATCTGCTGTTGTACATTTGTCACTACACATGAAAGAGATACCGTTTGTGTCTTCATGTTTCTCTCCAGTGTGGGATAATGTTGTTGTGTGCCCGTTAGTCACATGTGCGTGTCCCTCCGACTTGTGGGAGACTGAAGCACCACGATTATCATGAGGACACAATCTGTATGCTGTTCCCTAAGCAAAAGAAACGATAATGCTACGGCACTACTGCTCTATAAGATTGAACTATAACTGTACTAGAGCTTTATTAAATGCCTATTTTTTTCTATGAGCTGAAAAGCAAAAGTTTGGGACTGCATCGCAAACTTCAACATCTACATTTGCAAGGTCCTTGTGAAGATAACTTTGAGTTCACCTTTTCTTTCCTCCCCGTGCTCAGATGAAGTTGTTTTGTGGCCATGCGTCTCATGCACGTGCTCCTCAGACTTGTGGGGGACTAACACAATCACAGTTTTCCGTCACATACCAGCACATATTCACACAGTACACTTTGTTTTAAGTTGTCATGAGCCATTTTTATTCAAAACCTGCCAATTGTAGCGCATACTGAAAGTTTATCTACTGCATACTTATATTTCTACAGATACACTACATTGCAACTAGAAGAAATACACTCCCATTCACCTTGTCTTACTGTATGTGCCTCCTCGTGCTCAGATGAGCTTTTGTGGCCATGAGTCTCATGTCCATGTTCCTCAGACGTGTGGGAGACTGAAACACCACAGAGTTACAGGGGAGCAGTTTTTCTTTTGCCAAAATCAAACTCATTCTGGACGTTTCTACCACTACATGTAAAAGAGATACCTTTGCTTTCACCTACTTTCTTTATGAGCCTCCTCATGCCTTGTCTCTCCATGCTCAGATGAACTTTTGTGGCCATGAGTCTCATGTCCATGTCCCTCAGTCATGTCAACATGTCCTTCTTTTAGGGAAACTGAAATATCCCAATTGTCATGAACTTTGTTACAAAAAACATGAAGTAAACGTTTTGGGGTATTTTCTCAGCAACCCAAAAATGTATGTGAACAATATGTCTCAATTTTGGGATAAAGAGACAAACCCAGATAAATATCTGATGTTTCCGGATCTTAATCTGCAGGGAACTATTTATCATTGTTATGTTCCAAATGTAACATGTTGTGGAAGTTTATCTAACCAGCTTCAATTCAACAATGGAGTCCAGGATTATGCTATGAGGGTTGTTTTTAGTTGATTTTAACATATTCAATTAATGTTTAATTTAATTCAAACCTGATATTTTCAGGTTCTGCTACAGGGATGTTTCTACCCCTACATGTAAAAGAGAAAACTTTTATTTCCACCTACTTTCCTTCTGTGCCTCCTCGTGCCTTGTCTCTCCGTGCTCAGATGAACCTTTGTGGCCATGAGACTCATGTACATGTCCATCAGACTTATGGGAAACTGAAACACCAAATTTGTCGTGAACTCAACAAGCAGAAACATGAAGTAAATGTATTTAACCTTTTTCTCAGCAACTTAGAACAATATATATCAACAATATGTCTCCATTTTCTGATGAAGAGACAGGTCCAGATGAATGTCTGATGTTTTTAATGTGCAGGGACTAATTTTTTTACTGTAATGTGCCAATATAACTCGTTGATGTAGCTATTTATCCAAAGAACAGCATAAAATCTACAAGGTAGTCTAGGATTCGGCTGTGTGTCACGTGTTCTTGTTAACTATAACATATTAAATGAATGTTTAAATTAATTCAAATTTCTATAAAGATGACAACCCCACTATAGGTTCACTATATTGAATCTATAAGTACATTGCTCTACCGCTACACGTGAAAGAGATACCTTCATGTGCCTCTTCGTGCCTTTTCTCTCCGTGCTCAGATGAGGTTGTAGTTTTGAGGCCGTGAGTCTCAAGCACATGTCCCTCTGACTTGTGGGAGACGGACACACCATGATTGTCTTAAACATAAAAAAAACCTGCTGAGGTAAATTTGATTGTGCTGCTTTGACTCTAAACTGCAAGTTTATCAGCTGCACATCTATTGTCGACTCCTCCACCACATAAAAAAAATGGAATAAAGATACCTTTCCTTTCTGTGCGTCTTTCATTCTGGTCCTCTGTTTCGGATGAGGTTTTGTGGCCATGAGCCGTATGTACGTGTCCTTCAAACATGTGGGGCGCTGCTGAAACAACAATATTGTCGCTGACATAACGAGCATAAACACTTTGCTGTTTTCAGGCCCATTTTACATATTGAATTGCTTAACTTCTCCTCGTGGGAACAGTTGATCCGCTGCTTATTTACTGCAGCACAATTACTGTTATTTACATTATGTAAATCTAAAATATCGCCTCCTCTATTCTAAAACCAATAACTGTCTTTTCAGCTTTTCTTTCTTTCTCTGCCCCGTGCCTTTCCCCAAGTTCCTTTCATCAAACTAGAAGAGAGCACTACTACTACAATGCCTATAATACCACGTCCTCACCGTGCTCAGATGAGACTTTGTGGCCATGACTCTCGTGTCCGTGTTCCTCCGGTTGATGTGGAACTGAAACACCGTGATTGAAATCATATGCAAACGTTTTAACTACATTTCAACTGGTTCCATTTTTTTTTAGTGGACCACTAATAAACAACAGGTAAACTACAGGTAGCTACAGCCAACACTACAGTATAAACCAGCTACCTTTTCTTTCTTCATGCCCCTCCTCCTCTCTTCTCTGCCCATGATCAGATGAGGTTATTTTGTGCCCATGAGTCTCGTGTCCCTCTGATTTGCGGGGGTCTGACACATCATTGACATAACAATGAAGACATTTTATGAAATACATTTTACAAGTTATTTTCTAAATGTATAACCACTTGAGCACTACTACCTCTACATACAAAACAGGATACCTGTCGTTTCAGTGTTTCTTTCTGTGTGGTGGGGGTCCTCTCTGTGAGCAGATGAGGTTGGTTTGCGGCCGAGACTCTTGTGTATGTGTTCCTCAGATTTGTGGGGGTCTGACAGCATCAAAAACACTTAGTTAAATACATTTTTACTTTCATTTTATTTAACATTTTTAAAATCTTTTCACCCCCCTTCTCTTCAGTCATTATCAATGACCTCCTTTCTTCCTAAAGCTACAAGCACACCACTACTACTATATACCTGTCATTTCGGGTTCTCTCTCTTTGTGGTGGTTGTCTTCTTCGTGAACGGACAAGGTTGTTTTGTGGCCATGACCCTCATGTATGTGTTCCTCAGATTTGTGGGGGTCTGACCCATCAAAATCGTCATAGATATGAGAATCAGAGAAACATTTTATGAAATATATTTTGACATAAGATTCAACAGCTAATCAAATACAGTACAAGTTCTATGCAGTCCTAAGAAACTCAAGAATATATTTTTTACTTTTATAAAAAAGTAAAATCTGAGATATAAAAACTGAAATAGCACTACTGCCACTATAGACAAAACAGAATACCTGTCCTCTCAGCTTTTCTTTCTTTGTGGTGGTCGTCCTGTCTGTGATCAAATGAGGTTGTCGTTTTGTGACCATGAGTCTCGTGTGCATGTCCCTCAGACTTGTGGGAGACTGACTCACCATAACCGTCATTGACTTAACGAACAAAAATTCAGATTAATATCAGCTCTTTTACATTTCCAGGCTACTTGGTCCACTACAGGCTAACTACAGTCGGCTACAGTCACAACTACAGAACACAAGGGTACTTTTTCTTTCAGCTTTGCTGCCTGCATGCTCCCCCTCCTCCCCCCTTTTCTGTCCATGCACAGACAAGGTTGTTGTTTTACGGACATGAGTCTCATGCCGGCGTCCTTCAAACATGTGGGGGACTGACACACCACAATCGTTAATAACTTAGAACACCAGACATATTTTTAAGCATTTCTTCTGTCCCTGGTTTCCAAATTTGGCTTGTCAGGGAAGTTTATCTATTGTTTATTCCAAGCAGGGGTACCCAGCTTTTTACACTCTCAAAATAACCGTGACAGAGACATGCGACCCCCATTATCCCTGGAGGTGGTCGACGCATACAAAGGATTTTAATTTGAGCTGGTTTGCGAAAAAATATCTCCTACGTGCACATGTCGAAATGTCTCCTGTGGTGCTGTAAATTGACCTGCTGGAAGTGATGCTCTCGCTAATCTGTCATAATCACCTTAGGGGTCATGCGAGGACAACGGAAATGGGAAGACTGATGCCATATTGCTTTAGTTGCAGTTCATTTTTTTTTAGCTAAAGGGCTTTTTGTGGCAAGTTTTCTTATATTTCTATATATCATCATGGGTTACTGCCCCAGGAGGTCCCAACCTACTTTGGGAACCACTGATTTAGAGAACTACAGTACACCCTAGTATGTAAATCAAGTAAAACTTTGCCTTGACTACATATAGAGAATATATCTTTCTTTTCAGCTTTTGCATAAGTCTCATGTACATGTTCATCAGACTTATGGGAGACTGAATCACCACAAATATCATTAAATAGCAAATAAGCTACTTATATGCGCTGTTACTGACACCCACATGAACTTGGTAATTTCTTCTTCCTTGCTTTGGGAGTCTAGATGCTCTCGCTGCATCTTTTCCTGCAGGGCATTATAAGGTGCTTGAACTTCCACACTTTGGCACATTAAAAGCCATGAATGTAATTGTCTTTTACATCTTTGAATCAACTTGCAACTGCTTTTTTTTATTCTTGGTATCATGCGAGATGCCACACTGGAAAGACAGCGAATATTCTAACACATGACTAACATTGGACAAAAGACAGAAAGCAGACCTCCTCTTCTGGCAATGGGAAAGGAGTGAGTTTACCCATTTTGTGTGAAAGAGTTATTATGGAGGACCGACAATCTGTTTTTTGTCTTCTGGAACAAATTCTTTGCTTCAAGTCGACAAGTTGAACTACTTCATATATTCCTACAAACTACCATTAACTAGTGTTAGCTACAACCACCACTACACTACATACTAAAGAGATACCTTTTCTTTCAGCTTCTTTCACCTCCGCCCTTTTCTCACCGTGCTCAGATGAGTGTGTGGGTCCGTTGCCGTGTACATGTCCCTCAAATTTGCGGGAGACTGAAAAACCCATAATTGTCTTTGACGTAACAGGCAAATAAATGAGATAAATTTGATTAAGATAACAACCACATGAGATACCTTTGCGTTCAGCTTTTCTTTTCACCTCCTCCCACTCCTTCATTATTTGCCAGTACACAGATGAGGATGATGTTTTGTGGCCGTGTGGGTCATGTACTTGCTCTTCAGACATGTGGGAGACTGAAACACCACCGTCATCATTGATGGAGGAAGAGAACACATCTCATGTGATCATTTTAAATTCTCTTTTCTGACCAATTATGTGTTATATGTTTTTTTTTTCAGCTACACACAATGTCCCAGAGTTCAACTGAAAACTTTTTAGGGTTTTCACTTCAAGCTGTCAAGCACCATAAGTAAACTACAGTATATAGGTCTACAGGAACTTGATGAAAGGAACACGTCGTTCTGTCTAGTTTTCTCCTCCCTCCTGTCTCCGTCTGCAAAGATGACGTTATTCTTATGTGGCCATGAGTCTCGGGAGTATTTTCCACAGACGTGTTGGACCGCTATCATACCACAGTCATCATTAACACAACAAGAACAGATATCGTAAGATACATTCTACATGCTCTTCCCTCAGCAACCTGAACAATAGGCCCCCTAATAGTCAAGGCTGATACTGCAGCAGGTGGGTAAAGATTACTGATATCGTCTGCCATTCTTCTCTCCTTCCGTCTTCCCTGAGAAGTTGTTTTCCTTTCCTCTTACTTTCTCTCTCTCACTCTCTCTGTCAGATATGTGGATTGCTCCATCAGGGGCATCAGCCCCGGGCTTGGGAAAAAGCTGTGAGAGTAAAAGGAGGCAAGAGAAACTCCTTCATCACTTTCACTCTGGGTGTGAAAGGAATGACATGCACTTCCTTTATCTGAATGTCATGGAATTTTCGGAATTGACAAAGGGGATCTGTCTGCCACTTTTTTGGTGTTCTATTTAACCAAAATTTGAATATTTACTGGATGCTGTAGACTTTATCATACAGAATTATGATACAGTGACCTCTGCTCAAGGGTGTATGTCTTCACGTGGAAATGTATTGTTTCTCCTGGTGATACACTCATAGAAAAAAGCTTTTTCTACATTTATAATTATCTCCTGCTCAACTTTTTCTCCGCCTTTTCCCCTTTTCTTTGTATCCTCCACTTTCCCAGAGGGCTTTATGTCATTCCCAGGATCTTTTGCATCGTTTTTAAAGCAACAGTGTGCACGA
This sequence comes from Platichthys flesus, assembly GCF_949316205.1. NCBI lineage: Eukaryota > Metazoa > Chordata > Actinopteri > Pleuronectiformes > Pleuronectidae > Platichthys > Platichthys flesus. The sequence continues at coordinate 13,524,589 of NC_084963.1, read as the reverse complement.
GTGGAAGAAGCAGAGATGTGAAACTAGTTTAGATTATGTATTAAGCTTCCTCTACCTTTTACCTTTACTGCAACAAATCGAAATACCACAAGCCTCCTCGCAGGGTGACTAAAGATACAGATAACCAATCGCACAAAGCGACCACACCATGCACGTCATTGAGGGACGAATGATTACCAGATCGCTAGAGACTGAAGTGCTGCATGCTTCCATCTGTGTTTCCCCTTGAGGTATTTTTGCACAGGCGATGTACTTCTACAGTTGCTCATCTTCAGAGAGGGGCATCCTGCAAGCATCCTGGTCCCCTGCGGAGCGTCCCCCTTCAGGCTATCTCCCGCCCACTCGCTCCCCTTCATCCCTCCCCCTCCCTGGGGCTCCAGTGAGACGGGATGCCAGCAGCTGTTCTCACAGCACCCTGGACCATTTCACACAACTGGCATCATGCCATCATTATATCTCATCAAAGTAACCCCTACCCACCTCTACTCTCGTCTACCCTCGCCCCCACTAGACCCACACTCACACATCTGTCATGGCTGCACACACACACACACCGACACACGTGTACACACACGCTGTCTGAAAAAGCTCCAGTGGGAAAGCAGGATTCCGAATAACAGTTGTTTCAAAGGCTGATGTAGCACAGCAGTGAACATAAATGCATTTAATCTCAGTAATCCATGCTGCCTCGGGGGCAGGAGTGATTCGAGCTGTTCTTGGCATTAATCTCAGTCAGCTCAGCCCGAACCGTCTGACATCAGACTCTGGAAACCTGCGCATTCGGGGTTCCCGTGGCTCTACACTGACTGAAGGAAGGGTGTGTGTGAGAGTCTGTTGGGCTTAGTAAACCTTGACAGTGATGGAGCTCTTTATCTGCTCCCTGGTTTAGGCGCAGTGCCAACCTGCCAGCAGAAAATGACCTCAAACAACATGCAATCATTTTATTTATATCCCGACACTTGATATATTAATGCTGCCCCCCGACCAACGTAGTTTTCTAATGTGCCGCAGTTTTAGAAGTTAAATTCTGGAGAATGTTTTGGGCTTAGTCCTGATTCTGTCTTTCGTGTTACCTCTTCATATCTTTTCATCTCTCTGCTGCTACACAATCCCCTCACTGTCTCTGACTGATGGAAAGACTATGTCAACTGAACTCAGACGTTCACAAACCCTCCATTGCCAGTGCTCACACACCCTCTGGTTTCTCTCTGCAGCCTCAAAATGCCTCTCTCTCTCTCACTCATCCACATTAACTAGATTGCACAGTCACTATATCAATTGAAAAAGCGTTTCTGACATGCAATATGATGCCTGGCAGCGTAAAATGATTAGAGCTTGTATACAAGGGCATGTTAGCGACTCGAACCTCTTGAAAATTGTCCATTTCAGAAGAGTTCAACACCATAAAAACCATCACGCTGGCAGAAATGAAAATGATCTCCTGATTCTAAATGAGATTATTCTATTTTCTTCGGGCTCCACTCTTTATGTACTGTCTGCTAAAGCTGTGGGTGTGCAGTACCACCTCTCTCCCCGTGCAAGTGTTTTCCCTCAGTTTTGACTTGACTTGTGTGAGTCTGGGGATGGAGGATGAGCTCTGCTGTGATTGGATGATGACGATGATTAACAAAAAACTGCATGATGTGCAGACTCCTTTGGGACAGGGTGAGACAGATGTGAGTGTTGGGGGATTGTTTCTGAAGGTGTGAACTCTTCTGGTGTCAAGAAAACTCTGAGCTCCTCTGATGGAGTGGCTGCCGAAGGAGGGAGAAATCTCTGTTGCAACAAGAAGTGTGTCAGGTTCTCCCATGGGTGCCAGTGAAGGCTCAGACAAAGGGCTTGTGGGTAACACATTGTCTCTAGCAGGGCTGAGCACCCTGTATCTCTGCTTTCTGCCACCGGTGCTCCGGTGTCTGTTGCATCAGTATGAGGACAGAGAATGTAAATGCAATGAGGAATGAGCGGGCTTAGAAATTAGCATAAGAGATGCTGCCTCAGATTGTTTATCCAAAGAAAGCCTAGTTTCCTTATTTTTTCCCCCCCATTCAAATGTACACACACAAAAATGCACTTTCCTACACACAGAAGTGAGAACACAAAATGAAAGTGCGATTTCACACTGCTGAGATAGGCTAAACTCAAAAAGCTGCTCCACGACCCTTTCACTGCTGGAAAAATTGTTGGGTGCTTTCTTCTGTAAAACATGGCGACTGTTAAAGGTGTGAGTATTGTTAATATGGCGGTGACAAGGAATCACACAGTGTCTGTCATTGTGTATTACTGTTTTACACTCACAATATTTTGCATGGATACTTGCACGCACATTTTTACATGTCTAAATCTGAGAGATGAGATGAACGCAGACAAATAATGTTAATGTGCTTCTTGCACCTTCACAACAATTACTCATCTACAAATTTCACAGTGTGCAGTGGTATAATAAACCCACAACATAATATGAATACATTAAACAAATGTTCCCTGTTTACGCTGTTCTGATGTCCTTACTAATACAGTGTTTTCACTAATATAAATCTAGAACGGTTTGGTGGCCACATTTTTATTCAACATTTAGTTAATGAGAGAAAATACACAATTGTCATGCTGCACAGTCAGCCTTTTAGCTGCACCCCACAATGTGTTGCACCATGAATAAATGTATGGTGTCCAGTTAATGTTGATATTTCACTGCTGGGAAATGTCTACAGTAAATGACAATCAGGATTTCCAGATCCACAATTCTTACCTAAAAAATATGATGAAAACAAGACAAGGCTACAAGCGACATTATCACACCACAGCCGCAACAAAAACAATTTCTGACAGAACGAGTATCATTGAGCTCACTCCACATCCAAACAAGTGTCAACAAATAATTCTGCTCCCTAAACAACAGTGGGCTTTCCACCTGCTTTGTAAGTTATATATATATTTTAGCAGTGATGGAGAAAGCCTTGACCAGACATAGAAAAGTTGGATTATTACTTTAATCTCATGCTATGCAGGGGTTCGGGGCACAAGTATAATTATTTTTGAAAGCTCATCATCAATATAAGCAGTAAAGTTAATATACTTCTAACAATCAGTGTCCTATGGATCTCTGTCATTACACAAATTACATTACTGTCCCATACTACCTAGTTTAAGTGTCTAAGTGTTCACTTAGATCAGAATGATGGTGAGGATTTAGAGATCTGACATGTGATTGTCCACTAACAGAGCCGCTGAAAGCATTGGACTCAGACTGTAGAATAATAAAATATGCAGAGGGCAAGGTCTTAGTGTCATTTTCAGCCATGCAACAGCGCCATCACTCTCTCACGCAATGCATCATCAGTGTAAGCTCATTACGTAATCCTCTAACATTTTGCCTGTCTGTCTGTACAGATGGACTCACTGTCTCATGACACACTCTCTGGCACACACACAGGCACACACACACAAACACACACACATACACACACACTCACACAAACACTCACTCAAGCGGGCATACAGTGTCAGTTAATGCGGGCTCTCTGCTCAGACCCATTTTAAATGTCTTCCACCAAAATTAATTTGCACATGAGATAATTTTTTTGCTTGAATAATATAGCCAGAGACATTATAACAATAATATTTAATTCTACCTGTCAGTCTGGGCATACTCATCATTTATTACCAGAGTGTGCGGCATTCATTTATATCCACACTAATGAAGGCATTGAGATTCGGGACCGGTTAACCAGTTTTCCAGATCAACCTAATGCTGGCGGGCTGAGTGACGGCATGGATGTTATTAATATGTCACATGATTTTCCAGACATGATCCAATCTCTCTCAGTCTAAGGCCAAATCCAAGCTTCATCAAAATGCAAGCATTTCCACAGAAGGGAGTGAGATGAAGGTGGTGCATGGATAAGACTGTGGTCGATGTAGTGCACAACATCATTAGTGCATGTGAGTTTGCATACGCTTATCAGTCTCCATGTGTGTGTGTGTGTGTGTGTGCGAGTGTTTGACCATGTGTGTCTTCTGCGCTTCTGCAGCTCTAGGATCTGATTTTGAATGAATAGATGAAGCGGGGTGATGTGGGGTCAAGGGTGGCTGGATAGGCAGATGACCGGGTTTTAGGATTTGGTTCCTCTGACCTCCCCTCCCCCTACTCGCTAAACGCCCATCTGTCCAGATGACCAATGGGCGGCAGGCACTGTGGATCAGACTCTCTCGCCAACAGATCGCTAATCCTCATCTGAGCATGCTCACTGACTTAACTGGGCCAGGGACATGACAAAGCATCGCGATTGCTATGACATGAAGTCCAACCTGAACGATGTTGTAATGTTTATCCAGTTGCATCTGCTTGGGCGACACAGACCTCAATCAAAAATCTTATAATCTATATTTAGTGTGAAATTACACAGTAACAAACTCTAAACTGAGATTTGCATTTTGTGTTCCTGGAAAAGCTGCTGAAAATTATGATTTTATATAACCAACCTAATGAAGATGATAAATTGAAAAATCTAATCCCAGGCTGCTTTAACACTTCTACACAGTTCACTGATGAAGTCAACAACCTCTTTACATGTGCTGCTGTGATATTTAAAACTTCAAACGCATCTATGAAAGCATTTAAGAGGATATAGTACATTTAATAAAAGTTGATTACAGGGCTCAAGCACGTCTTTAAAACCTGTGACGCTTTTCTGCTGCTATAGAAACACCTATGGCATTTCTTATTAAAGTGTGGCAACCTGATCCGGCCGTGCTGGGTTCAAAGACAAACTTTGAAATGATAATCAGGTTCAAATCACCTTGCCCGCGCCTGTAATTGGGGAGAAAATGGGGCGTGTGGCGCGTGTTTTACACAAAATGCAGAATGCCTGTTGTGTTCAGGTCGAACTCTGTAAGTTTGCTCTTGGGCTCTTTCGGGTTTGGACAGAAGATTGCTGCTGAGCGGCACTCCATTTGCTGTTGCTTTTGGCCCAGTTTGAATTGTTAGCTAGAGTCTACTGGGTTTACACTGCACTCACGGAAAAAGTTCCTCACACACAAAAAGTTCTGTCTACATGCATGCCAAACCAAAAGCCCCATATAGACAATTCTTGTCTAAAACAACGTTTACTGCTACATCCAGTCAAGCAATAAAACTGATACTACAGGTATTCCAGATAAATAATTGAATGAACATAATGCATCCCGTTACTAATGTCACAGGACCTTCAGTTATGCAAAAAAGGGTATCTGTGAGTGTGTGTACTTGTACTTATACTTGAGGACCATTTTAAGCATAGATCTTATAGAGGGAAGACATTTTGGGAAAGTGAGGACATTTTCACCGGTCCCCACTTTTCCAATGGACTGTTTAAAGGCCGGCGCATGCTTCTGCGTTTTCACGGGCCCGCAAGCGCAAGAGCCCTTCCGGGACCATTACGTGCTTATATATCTCTTCTTACGTGCGTCGCCCAATTTTTCTAACTACACGACAAAACGACGCGAGCCTCACGCAGCCCGCAAGGCTTGTGATTGGTCTGCTTACCACATCCCGTCCGGAGTCTAGTTTCCGGTTTCATGCCCCACAATACTGGCAGAAATCACGGAAGATTTAGAAGAACGAATATGGACCAAATAGAAGAGCACTTGGCAGAAGAGATCCGATAGTATGATCACTTGTATAACTCGTCACTGACTGGCTGATTTGTCCACCAGAAAGAGGCTACGAGGAGCCGCAGTGGCTATGTAAATAAACAATAAACGAAGAAAAAAGAAGGCGTCTCTAAGGTCGTCTTGATAAAAAACATTACTCCGCCTAGTGTTCTGCCGGGGAATTGCTTTGTAAGAGGCGCAACGCTTGGGGAAGCTTGGGGAAGCATGAATGACAAAGAGTCCTGCGACACAGCTGCGTGAAAAGCCGCCGACGCAGTTGCACAGCATGTGCCGGCCTTAAGGGTTAAGACTTGGTTTAGGGTTAGGGTAAGAAGTAGGTTAAAGTTAGGGTAAGGGGCTAGGGCAAGCATTTTGCTAATGAAAGTCCTCAATAAGTATAAGAATGTGTGTGGGACACTGTGTGTGTATGTACAAACAGTAGTGGCGGCCACTCTGTGAGAATGGAACCTAAGATCTCAGATCCCCAGGAGGAAAAGAGGGGGATGAGGATGATTTATAGGTTTCACTGAAATGCACCATATGCCGACCACAAATTTACACACACGCACGTACACAGATAACAAGGGGTTTGCTCAAATCAGGGTCAGGTTCAAGCAAAATACCTTACATTTTAAATAAAAGAGACACAAATACATCTAAATGAGTATGATCTATGGCATTTCTTTCTTATTCCTATGCTAGAGCCTGGTCTTTCATTTTGAGAGCATTATTTTTTGATTTTGTGTTCAAATTGTGTAATACGTTCCACATAACCCTGCTCAAATAGCCGCTGCTATATGCCTGCTCAGTACTGTGTGTCTGCACTCAAATAAGATTTTGTTGTGCAAATGTCTGGTTTTAAAAGCCTGGTCTTTCATTTTGAGAGCATTATTTTTTAATTTTTTGTTCAAATTGTGTAATACGTTCCACAGAACCCTGCTCAAATAGCCGCTGCTATATGCCTGCTCAGAACTGTGTGTCTGCACTCAAATAAGATTTTGTTGTGCAAATGTCTGGTTTTAAATGTTGACCTATGGGTCTCACATGATTTCTCTGTTTCATCATTTGGTGGTATTTTGTAAATCAAACGATTAAGAGCTCAACAGAAAATATCTGATTGATTCAGCTCTATAATGGGTGTAATATAATATTTAAATGATCTTATTACATATGCAAAGAAACATAAATGTAAACGTGATATTCTGTAACGTTTGTGTTCATCACAACAGACTTAAGGAAGAGATATTTATACAGCATTAAAGCTTCTTTCAGCCCATACTCAATCACAGCTAATCAGCAAATCTTTGACTTTCCCTACTGATGTCAGCCAAATGACAAAAGTGCTGTGCTGTTCTGCAAACGCCCTTAATGGATTTCCTTCAGGAAAAAAAAAATTTTTGACGACATCACAGCGTTGCCGAAATCCTCCCACGTCTTAAGTGCTTTTGTGGAGGAACACAAAGTTCGCTGCCTACCAAGATGGCAGGTTTATATTTAGCATTCTGGGGTTTGAGGACCACTTTACTGTACATTCAAGCAGCTGACAGAATCTGTTCACATCCATCCCAGGCTGCATTAAAGTCAGTCAGTCAGAACAAATAAAGTCTGAATGTTTGTATAGTTTGATGCCCACTCTCTCAGAAACGGGACAGCCCACATCTGACTTTACCACCAGAGACATGTACGGCCAAGGAAACAGCCCATGTACGTCAGAAGACCTCCAGTAAGTTGCAGGATGAATTATGTATGATGTATACAAAGACAAATAATGCACTGGTTGTCAGCGTCATTGAGCACGGGGGCACGCATTATAATTTTCAAGTGTCCAGTTCAGAGTCACTGTATCATCCGTTCAGATGTGGTCAAAAAAAAGTATTCCATTACTTATTTGGGTGAAATACCGAACGGCAAAAATACTTCAGGAAAGTCCTGCAATTTACAATATATTCATCACCATAATACTTTTTTTTCTGTAAAAATACAGATACTATATCTTTTGATATAGAGTTTTTATACATTATTATAAATGATTAAAAAAATATATTTTTCACAAACGCACAGTCACGGAAGGTTTTGTCTTGCATTGCACATAAAAACACAGTTAAGTCTAGTTTGATTCTTCAAACCTATTCGACCAAACAAGTTTAAATGAATAGAGGGAAATATGAGGACATATGCTTATTGGCTTTCTTGCCAAAAGTTGGATGACAGGATTTATACCACTCACATGTCTGTCCATTAAATATAAGGCTCCAGCCAGATGCTGATTAGCTTAGCTTAGCACAGAGATGAGAAGTTGGCCCAACTCTCTGTCCAATTGTAACAAAAATGCTTAACACACTTGGTTTGTTCTAACCTTTTTTCAACAGCTGCTGAGTATTCGGCAAAGCTTATATTTAATGGACGTGAGAGTGGTATAAGTTGTCTCTCTAACTCCTCACCAGAAAAAACAAACATTTTATTAAACTAGACCAGACTACTAAAAGACAAAAAATACTTTTTATTTCTGCAGTGCTTAAAATCCTTATCTACAAAGTAACTACAGTTGTCAAATAGGGCTGGGTGATACAAGAACGATTGTATTACAAAATTGTTCTACATATTAAATTAGTAATTATATTATATCCATTTATATATCAAACATCATTAATGAGGAAGGAGTTAAACATATTTTATCACGAAAACTGTGGGACGTTTTAATTTCTAGGTAGGAGGTTATAACTCAATCCACTAATATATAAAAAAAATGTATAGAAACTGGAGTAGTAGGAGTAGTAACTGAAAAGGCAGACAGGTCAACTGCTGCAGGGATTTTAATTAATGCTCATCCACCATAAGAGTCCTGTTCTTGAGCTGGCTGGTTGATCTCTGGCAGACTTTGTCTCTTTTTGTGCTCTGTAAGATGTTCTTACCTTTTTAAGTAGTGGAAAAGGTTTTGTTTTGGCAAATGAAGATATCATGCAGTTGTCTCTCTGCTGTTTATCCAGCTACAGAAATCTAAACCACTTCCAAATCCTTGATGTCATGGAAACTCAGGATTGGCCCGAATACAGAAGAGTTACATTTATAGAAAATTACTCATCAGTTTATCATCGATGTTCTAGTAATTATCTGTGATCGAGGTCCTTTTATCGCCCAGCCCTACTGGGAATTAATTCTACTGCAGTAGGGTATGAAGCAAATCTAATTTGATGCATTCTACCTCTTGCTAAGCTACTTTCCTGAGGGGCTCTAAAGGGCTCATGGGAAACAGCTTGGAGCCGTTCACCTTCTGAGATGCTGGTGGTGCTCTCTGGTTCACCTTCAGCCCCATCCTGTGTTTCACCTTCAGCTTCACCCTCTGCCTCATCTTCAGGGACAGCAAATATCTAACATGAAGTTTATATTTAACAACAACGGTAGAAATCTGTATCAACAAACAGAAACTAAATCTGTAGTAACCTGAAACACAACCAACTAAAGAATTATCATTCCATTAGCTAAATCCTTCTTGGATAAACCGACCCACAAATCTTTTACAGACAACTGCACAATTGTATTTAATTGTGAAGGGAGACCTTTTAAAAGCAGAACTCTGCAGTGCAGTCCAATTGCTGAGTCTGTCCATGCATCAGCCTTTTACTGGTGGGCCATGTGGAGAAAAGCCCAGTGCTGTCAGGGTTGATGTTGCCACTTTGCCGATCGTTTCTGTCTAACAGCTCGGAGGCTGAGAGCCTCTCCACAGAGAGAATCCCTAATCAAATTCCCTTTTATTCCTGCCTCCCCGAGCTCCTCACCCGGAATCACACTGCATTACTCCACACTAACATATGCCCACATCCTTCTCTCTCTCATTCCTCTCTCTTTCGGCATCTTTGCCGCTCCGTCCGCCACCCAACCGGCTCTCATCATACTTTTTTTCAATCCATCAACACCACTGTCCTTAGTCTCAATAAGGAAAAGCACAACTGTGGAAGAATTCCTCCTGCGCAGGTTAGTGCGATGTGCTGTGATGAAAGGACATGGTGACGGAGAGGCCTATTAATAATGAAGAACACAGGGCCCAAGCTGTAGCGCTGCGAGGAGAGGATGGGGAAAAGAAAAATGACTGACAAGAGTCAGCTGAACATCACAGCAGAGAGGGGGCGTTTAGGAGACGCACAGGAGGCACGGGAGGGGTTAAAACGTAAAGTTCAAAAACAAAGGCAACAAAGGGGAGAGAGACAAGATGGAGAGAGAGAGAGAGAGAGAGACAGAGAGCGTGGAAGAGGGAGAGAGAGGAATACCACCTCTTCTGCTTCGCTTTGCATTATTACTTACTAGAACCGGAGGGGGAGCCAGCAATCGTACCTGAAAGAGAATAGGAAAAGGAAGAGGAGATGAGAGCTTGTTTATTTATGCATTCAATTTGCCTAAAGACTTGACTCTGTCTCATTCATCAGACTGAGGTGGCAGAGAGAGCTTAAGAGCTGTTCTGCAAAATATTGGCTTTGTTGTGGACCACCTGCCAATGTGCTGGAGTAATTACTGGGTGTGCACCGCCTCTTATTTAACCTGTAACTTCTTACCAAACCCGCACATTCGGAGGTCCTCATCATATATGTATGTTTTAAGAGAGCGCCAGCTACCACTCCGAGGCGCCTGAATCAAAACTTTTTGCCTGTCTTGCATATTTTTCCCCGATTGTATTTATAGTTAGCTTAGCTCGGCATGCATAATGCAATCTGCAGAGACCAAACTGTTTCATGAGCCATGGCCATTTTGTGGGATATTTCAACCGAGAAAGTTGCAAACATTTTAATTTTTAAATTCCACTAATGGGATTCAGGACTTTAAAAGGGTGGTGATGGGCTCTGAAGGTGTGTGTCAGTGCCATTAGAAGTGGGCTTGAAACAACAGCACGATGGAAAAAGAAAGGGCTGACCATAGAGCCATTCTCTGCAGTACGTGTGCAGGTACAGGTGTGCGTGATTGTGCATATCTGCCTGTGTGTGTCTGTGCGTGTATGCCTCTCCTTCTTATTTTTTAAAGGAGAAAAACTAGGGAGTGGCTGCCCTAGATTATTATTTTATCATAGCTAGCTACTGTAGCTGGCTACACTCTCCAAGAGGATTTCCCCCCCACGCACACCCCCCGCTGGTACAGAACTGGGATCTGCTCTCTGCACTGGCGAGGTGACGACAACTCAGATGGATCAAAGTCTCCTGTCTTTTTTTCTCTGTCTCTCTCCAGGACCATTTTACAGACCTCAATGTGATGAGAAATCCCAGACAAAAATACGATGTCACCGCTGAGTTAGAATAAATAAATAAAAACAATTTTTATTGTAGTCACAAGACAGACTCAGTTCGTCAGACTTACAAAATCTAGAGTAGAATAAGAGATTAAAGAGAATGTGAATAATTAAATGAATAACATTTTCACTGTGAGAATAAATTGTTCCCATTGGCTCATCATGATGCCACTGCTCTCAGCTATCACAGTTTTTCTCTTGTCAGAGTCACGTGTCTCCCTCAGACCAGTTTACTGCCCATGCTAGGAGGCTTGAGTATGATTTAGATCAGTCTTTACTCTATAGCTTCCAATCAGCACAGAACTGCGGTACTGGAGCTATTGCTTATCCATCATTGGATATCAAGATAGCGTGATAGCATAACTATACTAATGGACCAAACTAAAGCCTGACCAATGTATCAATTTGCAGATTTCATCAGCTGATAATGTCCTATCACATTCTTGAGGCTGGACTTATTCATGTTTTTATATGAACAATAGATTACGTTAACTCGTTTAAAAGATTGATACCACTCCCATGTCTGCAGCTGTTTCGATTAGCTTAGCACAAGAACTGCAAACCAGGGGAAATGGACACTGTTGCTCTAAAGTTTCCATTGGATTTTCTTACAGTGAGATAACCTGCCCACTAGCATCTATAAAGCTCATAAATGAACGCATTATATCGCATTAGTTTCATGTGTACAAAAGTGTAGGCGCCACAAATTGCTGTTTTACGTGGGATTATCTACTAGATCGTTTCTCATTTCTTGGCTCTAAGCAGTTGCCAGACGAGCGGCAGCAAACTCAGGAAGAACTGAGATTTGGAAGGGAGAAGTAGAGGTGTTCGCCGGCAAATAAGATTGTATTGCAACTAAAGCAGGCTCGCTCTTTTCCACTGTCCCCAGTCTTTGTGCTATAAGCTCAGCGACCCAGGTGCTTGCTAGAGCTTCAACCGTACACACATGTGAGTAGTATTATTAGTAGTATTAGTATCTATTTATCAACAAGAAAGTGTTTTTCAAAATATCCATTTTCCTTGACAAATAGATTGAATCATCCTGAGATCTGTAATGTGTCGAGCATGTCTTTGGTGTGGATTCAGACAAAGACAAGTTGTACTTAAAGGTAAAGCAGCCCATAGTGAATGTGTCGAAAAGGACTTAGCAGTATTTTATCTAAGTGTGTGAGTCACATTGAGGAGCTGGATGAACACAGTAGGAGCAGATGAACATATTCTGGGTACGTACAGGTGTTGGGGGTTCCGTTGGGCACCGGCAGGTAGGAACCGGCCTTCCAGGACTTGGCTTTGAAGCCCTTCCTGCAGCGCTGGCAGTCCTGGCCCGTGGTGTTGTGTTCACACTGGCACTGGAGGTTCCCTTCTTGCAGCAGGCACAGGGAGGCATGGAGGTTACACTTACACCTTTAAAACAGAGGAGAAAAGAAAGGTAACACATGTGAGGTGACAAAAAACGTGGGTGTGTTTCCCACCATTACCACATACAGATGCAAGTTAGGGGAGCAATTGCTATACAAGACAAAAGCAAATAGATCAGTGAAGATTCTATGTCATCCAGAAGGTGTTTCATTGAGGTAACTAGACTTTCTAGAGGATTTTGAGACATTTCACCTCTCATACAAAAGGCTTCAAACCGACTGGTGGGAGTCAGAACAACTGCAAGTATTGACTATTGAAGGTCTGACACTCAGACAGGGCTCATACATCTTGTGAGTAAATTGCATGATGGTAATAGATGTCAAAATATATTAAGATTATAGATGTTATACAAAAAAACGAGCATTAGGTCATTTTTAGCTCACTGAGCGGAAACTGTAAAGTACACTGTATAACTAAAAGAACAAGAAGACAGTAGATTTCGTTGTACCTGAGTGAGTGTACTTTATCTGCGTTTATGTTGTATTGCATTAGTGTTGTGGCTGTATAATGCATGAGAGTTGAAGCACACTTAGAAACACATTTATATTGAGCAAAACATCAGAGTTACAATGTTAAGTTTACAGTGTTACAGTGTCTGCTTTGGCTCCAATGTATTTCTCTCTGAAGTCCCTGGCAAAGCTTCAGCGTCCATTTCTACTTTGATGTGTGGAGTTTGTTCAGTTGCCAGTCCATCTGATTCCGGGGCATTTGATGATGGAAGCTCGACTCTTTACAGTCTGGCTGAGTAAAGTAACAGCAATGAATCAAACTGTTTTAACAAAATGTGAAAAGAGACAACAGAATTGATCGACCAAAATGTAGAATCGAAGCTGTTGATTACTGGTTCAGTCGTTTAGCAGGAATCATATATGTCATAAAGCTATTTTAAGATTATTTCAAAAGGTGATGACTGGACTGTCAGTGAATAAATTGTAGTATTTTCTTTCACCATCATTTTAAATTTATACATTTATAGAAGCTAGTAATCAGCCAATAAATTGATAACAACACAAATCATAAGTTGCTGCTTGGTTAATTGATCATTATATTTTCAGGCTTTTATTATCCTTACACAACATGTCAATTTTTATCTTTTTCGGTTTAATATTTTATTTAGTTTTCATTCATTTTAAAATAAGGGACATGCAAATGTTGCTATCTCTGTTTCCTCTTTCTCTCCGCTATGCAGGGTGTTTGCTAAAAACAGAAAACGAACACACGCTCTAAAAATATTGTGGGTCCGTGATTCTTGGTAAACGCATTTACTCGCTATCTACCCAATGCTACCACTTTAGTTTACAATTACTGCCTGTGAAGTTGAAGTGCCTTTGAGTGTGTGTTTATGTATTAGCTCTCTCGCATTTATAAACCTGTCTGTGTGCACGGGCCCAGGTGGGCTGATCCCGAGGTTGGAGTTCTGCCGGGAAGGAAATGAGGATCTTAAGGACACTCGGCAGCTACGACTTTAAATTACAGCCTTTTCCAGATGAGCGACTGGACTCCAATCCAGTTTGTTCCACTGGAGTGAACAGCCATCCGTCTGCATCAAATATTCAAAGAATGGCCCATGTATTCTGGAGAGATGACTGCTTCAATCTTCCTTCCTCAGACTAATCTCTGCTTTCTCATCAGTTTTTCTTTTTAAAATTTTATTTTGGTTTATGCTGTCAGCCTGTCAGCGGCAACCCTACTTTCACAGCATTACTTTACATACAGAATAACAACGACTGGAAGTAAGAAACACCCGGTAATCTTTACAGGACAAAAATGGGGACGGTTGATCACGGTGAGTTGTGTGTGATATCACACTGTTGCTCTCAGTCCTATAAATTACCCACGTTTCTCTCTGATCACACAGACGAGCTGACAGGACGTGCCAGGGAGAATGCATTCACCGGCAAGGCCTTGTTACCTGCATTCTTCCTGAAGGACACGAGCTGTCCACTTAGCAAGGAGGGAAATTGAACATCTCTTTTTCATGGAGAAAAAAACTGCGCGCGTTCGCGGGAGCGAGTGTGTGTGAAATGAGACAGGTGTGTGAGCGTGCACGGTTTCCTGCCTCGGTGTGATTGTGATGCATTTCTCTGAGCGCGCCGATGACAGACAACAGATCAGGGAAGCAGAGGCCCGGTGACTAATGCCTGCGCTGAGTGACTGACAGCGCTGAACATATCACTGCTTCATGTCTCCTGCATCTTCAGTGATAAATCGTATCTGTCTCGTCTTAAAAGTGGAAGCGCCGCTGAGTGCGACTACAAGTTGTAGTTTAAAATCCATACTGAAGAGCAGAGTGATTGTCTAGGTATACTCCGTTGCAGTTCGCGTCTTGCAGGCCTAATGGCTGCAGCTTAGCAGAGGAAATGGAAATGTCAATTACCTGAGATACCCTGACATTAAAGCCTGCATGTCAAGAGGCATTCCAAGGTCACCACAGTGAAATAACAATGAGCTAATATTAACTAAGTCCTCGGCTACTTTAATCATTAGTTTTGAGTTGCACCGTCTTGCAGGTCGAATCTTTGCAGACACTTTATCCTCTGACCTGCTTTTCCAAGACCAAGACTACTCTCTGGCCCTGCACTCCTTCCACATGACTGACGTGACACTGACTTTCAAAGTGCTAGGCCTCTTTTTCTCTCTCTCTTTCGGGTGACAGCTTGCACTGGGATTTTCCCCGATCCCTCTCCTCAGTCCCACCACACACAAATAATACATGGGCACAATCATGTGTTAATGTGCAAGATGTCTGCATTCACTGCAGAGTTATCAATGGGGGAGTGGCAGCTCTGAGCTGAAGGAAGTTAAGGCGGGACAGCTGGATCCATCACAGCCCTATCTGTTTACTTAGAGGGAGAGAGTGAGAGGGATGAAATGAGAGAAGGTGAGCAAAGACGGAGACAAAGAAGGGCGAGACAAAGAAGAGCACGAGAGAGAGAGAGAGAGTCCAAGAAAATAAGGGATACACAAGTTTCTTTTTTTTTTAGCTGACGTAATTATGGGCCAATACTTGTGTTTATCAGACTGTTACCGTAAAACGTTTTTTAATGAGTGGATGAAAATGACATGGATCATGTTTCCGTGATGATTTCACAGTGATCCACTGACAGACAGGTGGCGATAATGTGCAAAGACAGGCAGCTATGTGGCAGCAAACACGGTGAGGATTAAGACTGCTGACTAATTAAGATGGATGTAAACAATGTGTGTTTCAACAATAAAGCAGAAGATGACTGATGAGGAAGGACATGCCTTCAGCACATTTGTCATACCTGAGAGAAACACAGAATCTGTTTACGCTAAAAACACTGAATGCAAGCATAACTATGTGTTGACAAGAAAACTCTTTTTAAAGATATAACCCTGACCACTGGTTACAGAACTGGCAACACCTGTGGTAACAGCAGGTGTGTTTTCATGATACAGGTGCCAGAGTTCTGCTGGAAGCGACATCGTGTCGACTGCTACAGGCAGTAAACAAGAATTTAAAGCATAGCCACACAAACCAAAGGCTTATTATTTCAATTATTGACTTTACAGTAGATTGTCAATCTAGAAAAGACTGTTAAAATTGGAGCCAATCATATCAGACGATGGACGACCAACCCAGTTCCAATATATAGAGTCGAACAACCGTTCACAACTACGGACAATGTAAAGTCTCTTATAACCTATTACCAAAACTCCTGCAGTCACAGGGAGAACATGCAAACTCCACACTGAAAGGCTCCGTCCAACCGGGATTCAAACCAAGAACCCTCTTGCTGTGAGGCGAGAGTTTACCCTTGGTCCCTGCCAAAACCTTTACTTTGATCTCTGTCATTTATGATGAATTCTGCTTACTAATCATTTATTAATGAATCATTCCTGATCAGATCTGACTATCACCAGCTATATTGCAAAAGTTCAATTATTGTGTTTATCATTTTCCTCTCAAATACTGTTCGGAGGAAAACATTTTTTCATAAATGATTTAGTTAAGCATCCCTGTCTCTTGGAAGGTAGGATTGTTTCAAAATGAGCATCACATTTCAAAGAACTGCTCGTAGAAAAACAGTGCTCAAAACATTCAGTGACAATGTGTTTTATTTATTCTTCCTTTTTCTTGTGACAAAATATCCACTTATAGTAAATATAGCAAGATTTTATGATAATGTTTGAGTAACTCAAACATTAATCAAGGTTGAAGAAAATGTGGTTTTTAACTTTCACTACGAACACCTCTTCACTACCTCCGAGTGAAGCAAGACGTCATTTTCGTTTACAGAAAAAGATGTTGCCACTAAAATATTCCAGTGTCCCCCAACAGATGAGACAAATCCATTGGGTGTAAAAGTAAGCGTTTGAAAAAACTGCTGGCACGTGTTAGATCTCGTACAGTAACATCATACATGTGTTAGCTACACGTCTGTAAGCTCTCTCCATCTTTTGGATCTAATGACCCGTGGCAATTATCTAAACGGCAGATAAAACAACGGTTTCGGTGTCCGGGCTCGGCCGACTTTGTGTCTCGGTCTGTCCGTTCTGCCTGCAGCCGGTCTCTGTGAAGTCATGGCGGCCGTGTGTCTTTAATGATCGCAGGATTGCCTGTTTTAGACAGCAGAGATGCAGCAATTAGGGGAATAAATAAGAAGAAAGATAAACAAACATCAAGGGGGAGTCATGTGGTGGCAGAGCCTGAGAAAGCAGCTGGAAGCAGCAGTTAATGGGGCTTTATCTGTCTCTATACGGTAGTCGACGCCTATGCCTCTATGCCTCTCCGGGGACACAGCTATCACTCCCTCTCTCTTATTTTCTCTTTTGCACTCTCCTCCCCCTGTATTTTTTTTTGTTTGCTTCCAAATTCTATCTAGTGTAACCGTTCCAGTCCTTTGCCTTTGCTCTTCCTCTCTCCATCTCTCCATCTTTCCCGTTCTGTTTAGCTGTGCAGCTTTTACCCCTTTTACCTCTTTAGCTCCTGCCCGTTGCACCGGTGCTCACCGAGGAGTGCGCCGGGCAAATTGGGTTTGTGGACATGTGTTTGAGAGGAGCCGGGCGGAGGAGAAAATAGTGGGGCATGGAGAGTGTGGGGGGGCTGAGCAGTCAGTGCAGCAGGGAGTAGGGCAGCTGTGTCAAAGCCCTGACAGTCTGGCTGCCTCGCTGACTACGGCGGTGCGGCTCGGAGGAGGAGCGGGAGGAGGAGCAGGAGGAGGGTCTGCGCTGACGTGCTCTAGCCTGGGATGAGAGAATGAGAGATCTCCCTCCTCCTCCCACACTGCGTTCGATCAGCCATCACTGAGAAGACCGATGTGGTCCTCACAGTGACTTCCCCTCTTGGTACCACAAAGAACACAACCGGTCAACACAAATCACAGTTAGAGTGAGAGCCTAATGGGTAATGAGTATCAGCGCTTTTGTCAGAGAGAGAAAGAAAACACCCAAACCAGGACTGACTGATGATATGCAGGTGCACACGCTGGGGATGAATCAAATCTACCCTGCCCCCTACAAAGTACTTTTAAGTAATACTCATTACTTTTCCCAATGAGTGTCAAACAGCTTAATTCCTGCCTGGACGATGTTTACAGAAAAACATAGAGAGGTGGCCGAGGTGGACGGTAGAGTGTGCAATGTCCATGGAGTTTGACACCAGAGCTGGGTGTTTGCATACGGAGCCCTCCCTGTGAAGTTTCCACAAATTGGATTTCAACAAAAGCCATCCTGGACCTAACCTGCAGGAGCCTAATCATTATTATAGAAGTTTTAAAAATACTTGAATTTGCTGCCATGCATGGGATCTGGTGTTGCGTGGTTTAACAGATTTGCCATTTTCAAATTTAAATTACTTGTATAGAAACCAAACTTGTTGGAGACAGGTATGATACAGTTGGAGGGTTACGGTTAATCCATTGTAATTTGTTGTCCATCCCAAAAATATATTTTGCTTCATGATATTATATGTAGGTTTGACTCTGTTCTGTTAACTGTTCTGAATAATCTGCAGTGCTCAGCAAAAGTTTTAGCCACCTCAGATGTTTAGATTCATCTTCACCCCTCAAACATACAGCCAGAGTCTTAAAGAACTATCTCCAAACACAAGAGTCCCACTGGAGTCAGTCTGGGATCATATGTAGACAGAAAAAACACAACAATTGTTGTTTCAATTGTTTGGACAGATAAACTCCAAACAATTGAAACAACCTGCCAGCGCAAAAAATCTATTTATTTTTATTTTTGAAAGCATCCCCCTCTTGAAGTGCTTTTTCAAAGTACACTGTTAACCCGAATGCTCAAATTAATCAACTGGATTGAGTAGTGTAAACTTAAAATCTGTTAAGAAGTTCTCCTTGCTTAAACATATTGAGTACCAAAATGACATTCTAATTTTAGAGTATGTGTAACTAATAATTTTTGATTTACATGAACTATTTTTGTAGATTCTGTAAGTACTACTTAAAATTTAAAATGTGCAGAGACTCATAAATCTACAGTTTCCAAGATTAAGTTTTTATTCCAGCAGCTCTGCTGCAGATCTGCCACCAGCAGCGGACTTGCTGCCAGAGACCGCCGCGACGCACAGCCTGTCTGCGGCGCATCTGCAGACAGTGTTTTCCCGATAGCGAAAGGCGTCGACTGTGAAGAGTACTTAAGAGATCGAAAAGTCAAACGCGATTTACAAGTTGGTGCCCTCATATTTACAGAATAAGTATAAGTGAATTTTAAGAAATAAACAGTCCGACGGAACGGTGTAAATGTATCTATTAAATATTAACAAACTACAAAATCGTCTCCACAGGTAGTACCTACACGATTTTACTTTGAAGTTCGAGGTTCATTTCCTGTTCTGACGGTTAAGCTTCCGTTTGAGCGGGCTTTGACCGGAGGTTAATCTCTAGAAGGCGCGCACCGAGTTTTACCCAGAGATAGTGTTCCTCACCGGTACCGACAGAAAACGACAGAGAAGACCTGCAGACCTGTCTTTTGTGCTTCTGGTTCTAAGTCATCAACGCCCAAGGATACAATTGTAAGTATTCAATTTGAAGTTAAGAATGTGAGCCACACATTACACAAATATGACAATGTATATGTATAAAAGTAGTCCTATCTACTAAGCTAGCAAGACTTGTCGGGAACTTACTGAACTTGTGTGATGTACAGTTTTGATGATACATGGCAGTGTGTTATTTTTTTAGTGTGTTAATCATGTAAACTCTAATTTCAACATCCAGGTAAACCAATCTGTTGGAGCATCCTCATCCTCCTTGGCAAATTTAAAACCGAATCTTAGACTACCCCACTGGAATATCTTCTTCTAGTTTTGCTAGGTAAGTTAAGGGGTTAAATGTATGTAACTCATTTTCAGGGGTGCACCGATTTATCGGTCGTACATCGGCCGATGTTCATATTTGTGGTAAAACCGCTGGGCACGTGCCGCGGCTGGTGGAGCAGTCGCTCCGTCGCCCTCCTCTCGGCGCCGCCGGAGGCTCAGTGCGCGGCACCGGGAGGTCCTCATCCGGTGGCGCCTCACGGCGTCGCTGGTGCGGGGGCTTTCTTTCTCTTTCTCATGTGCATCGTCTCATGCACAGGTAACAAGGGAATTGACAACATAGGTCATACACACAGAAGCCGTAACAAATCTAATAAACGGGCAATACTGCTACCGTAAATCAATGAGAAGAGTGTCTCTATAATGATACTTTAACAGGGCTGTTTTAGACAGGGTAAAAAGGTGCTGTTTTAAATTATCCTTGTGGTATTTTGACCAAAATATGTTACAGTCATTTCATTAAGATCCCAAGGAACCATTTCAACTTGCGGTAAAATGGGCATAATATGTCTCTGTTAAATAAAGTTTAGTTAAATCAAAGATTGTTTCATAAATCTGATTAAATTCGTGCTCATTAAAAGATAAGAGTGATGAAGGGCTGAACATTTTTTAAATAGTGCTTTTTAAATAAATATTAAATATTAAATATTTTTTCTGGCACAAAAGGGTGAATGAATAACAACAAAAAGAAAATAAACAAATATCGGCTATCGGCCAGATTGTTATTTTAAATATCGGTATCGGCCAAGAATTTCCATATCGGTGCATCCCTACTCATTTTATAATTTTGTGACTGCAAAAACAAAAAATGCTTGATTTGGCAGTTGGTTTATTAATAACAAGAATAGAACTTTGTGAGTGCCTGTTTTCCTGTAAATTGAAAAAGCAGGGAGCGGGGAAATCCTTGTTTGATGTTCAGGACACACTGCCTATGCATGTCCACACAGAGCACTGCTGCTGTTGAGCTGATACTCTCAGCCCTGTCTTTCTACATTGACTTTGCATTTTACTATTACTTGAGATGACAAATATATTAATATGATTACATTTTCTATTTTCAGGTAGCTGCTCCTAATATGACTTGGAACTGTAAGTTGTGTTCAGCTAATTTCACCACCAGGACACAATTATTTAAACATTGTAGACTGAGGCATAGCCACTTTTCAAGAGTTAGCCCACTACCATGCCTCTATGATGATTGCATGTGCACATTTCTAACACTTAGTGCACTGGGAACTCATTTGTCAAGATACCATATTCCAGAACATAGAACCAGTGCAGGGCAGAGTCAGGAACCTGTAACATTCAGGTGCCCTTTATGCACATATCAGCACCCTTTTTCTGAGTCTGTACTCCTCAGTCACATAAGATCACACTTAAAAAAACACGAAATGGTACTCTGCCCATACAAAGACTGTAACTATAGCACAAATGTGTACTCTTCATTCAACTCTCATAAAAGCAGAGTGCATCGAGCAAATCTTGCATCAGACTTTCGCAATGACATTGTCTCTGAGCATACGCAGAATCCTCAGTCCACTAGCTCCGAGGTCACTTGTGACTTGAATGAGGAGTGTCCAGGTAATAGCACTGACATACAGGATGAAGAGCAGCATGATAGCTTTGAACTAAAAAATCAGCTCAAACTTAATTTAGCGTCTCTATTTTTAAAGATGCAGGCTATCCTTCATGTGTCAAACACAGCCACACAGGAAATAGTGGACAACCTGAATCAGATCTTCTCTTTATCCCAGCCATTGATCAAGGGGGCAGTTAGTGATATATTGGAGAGACATGGTCACAATATCACAGATTCCACACTCAATGAAGTTGTCAGTGCGGTCATGGAATCTAATGTTGTATATAGTAGTACCTCCAAAGGTGCAGAGCTGTCCTCTTCCAAGCGAAGAAAGACATTTGTCGAGCACAGCTATCCAATGGTCATCCCGGTAGAGTACCATTTAGAAGCATCTGGTCATACCATCATGTATGTTCCAATCCTTCAAATGATTCAGGAGTTGTTTAAAAACACAGATATTCTCAAGAAGATTCAAGAACCTAATTCTGAGCCTGGTCATTATGTGTCATATCGTGATGGCTCTCATTTCCATGATAATATGTTACTCTCAAAAGAAGAACTAAACATAGCAATCCAGCTATATATTGATGACCTTGAAATTGCTAACCCTCTTGGCACATCACGAAAAATTTACAAAATTTGTGCATTATACTGGGTCATTGCCAATCTGCCGCCCAAATACAGATCAGCAATGCACACTATACAACTGGCTGTGCTTGCTAAAGTAACGGACCTCAAGAAGTATGGGTATGCAGCTATACTTGCTCCATTTGTGCGAGATGTTCACATTCTTGAACAAGATGGTGTGTTCATTGAATCGTTAGGTCAAAATGTGAAAGGCACCATCTTTTGTGTTTCTGCTGACAATCTGGCTGCTCATGGATTAGGTGGCTTTATAGAGTCATTCAAAGCAGAGTATGTTTGCAGATTCTGTATGGCCACAAGTGAACAGTTTCAAAAAACTGAAGTGAGAGTGGAAAAGTTTGTTCCAAGATCCAAAGCCAGTCATGACCTTCATGTACAAAACGTCCTAGAAAGTGACATTCTGAGCAGCCAATTTGGTGTCAAAGGTGATTGTGTCTTGCATGAGACCCTGAACTACTTCCATCAAATCACGGGTCTTCCTCCAGATATCCTTCATGATCTTCTGGAAGGTATTGTTCCCGTTGAGCTTTCTCTTTGTATTAAAGAAATGATTCGGCTGAAGTACTTCACTTTAGAGTATTTGAACCAAAAGATATCTTCCTTTCCATATCAGCACACTGATAAAGTAAACAAACCTAAGCCTATTCCTAAGACATTCATGACTCGGAGAACAATCGGAGGTAATGCGCATGAAAATGCCACTCTGCTCAGACTACTGCCATTACTTGTAGGTAGTAAAGTGCCAGAGGGCAATGCTGTATGGGCAGTTTTGATGGAATTAAAAGAAGTGGTGGAACTAGCATTGTGCCCATCTTTTACTGATGAAACCTTGGATTATTTTGTGTGCAAAATCAGCGATCACAGACAGATACTGCAAGAGGTTTTCCCTCACTTTAGGCTGCGTCCTAAACACCACTATGTGGAACATTACCCCAACCTTGTTAAGTGCTTTGGACCCCTGGTACATGTTTGGACGATGCGATTCGAGGCCAAACATCGCTTCTTCAAAAGAGTGGTCCATGACTCTCAAAACTTCAAAAATATATTGAAAACACTCGCAATCAGTCACCAGCACATGATGGCATATCATCTTGGTGCACCCTCATTTTTCAAGCCGAAAACCCAAACATCCAGTGTTGAAACTGTCTGGGTTTCTGCACTACCAGAGGTAGCTCAGGCTCACATTAGAGGACTTACTGCTAATGATACTGTCTACCATACATCAAAGGTGATAATTGATGGCATCGACTATATCAGTGGAATGTTTGTGTCAGTTGGAGTTAGTGGGGGACTGTCTAAATTTTGCAAACTAGAACAGATCTACCTTGTGAATCAGAATGTTTCTTTTCTCTGTTGTGATTTTGACTCCTGGTATGTTGAACATCTTCGGTCTTATGAGCTTTCAGCCACACATTGCCTGTCCATCCACCAGCAATCTGATTTCAATGATTCTGTCCCACTCTCTGCATACCAAATAGAAGGATTGCTGCTGTTGACTCCGAAGAGGTTCCTACAAGTGAGACAGAATTGAGACTACTCATTGGTAAGTAACTATTAATAATAACAAAAATGTGTGCATCAATCAGTGTATGGTCTGTATTTTGTAAGTGCAATCTTTTAATCCCTCAATGTTTCTTCATTTTTTTTAGTGCAATGGCAGCTGAACCTTCAGAAATGATCCTCCGTGTCATTGAGGCAGACCGTGTTATAAAATTAAAACTCAGCTCCCGGCCTAGCTCTGTTGACCAACTAATCAACATTTTGAAACACAAACTAGAATTGGACAATGACTTTAGCTTACACTATGAAGATCCAGATTTTGATGGGAAACTCACTTCACTAGTGGACATTAACGAGTTGCCACAAAAAGCTGTTCTTCATATTTCCCTTTCAAATGATTCCAGCTCTGTTGCATCAACTGAAACACTCTCAGACGTGTCAACACCGGAACGTCTTAGCAGATGGCCTTCAGGTCCTTTTCCGATTCCATCATTTTCATTTGTTGTTGAGGTAATGCTTACAGAAGGCAATAGGGAATTTGAGAAAAATGGAACCCCTCTTCGGCTGGCTAGAGACCAAAAGCATGACATTCTTGAGCAACTTGCTTCTACTATATATGGTTTTAAGGCTTACCCAAGTGACAAAGAGTTAGCTAAGGCAGCTGAAGCTCTTGTGGCCAAACATCCATGTTTAAAGGAAGCAGGATCTGACACTGGATGGAATGGCTGGAAAAACAGCATCAAGTTTAAAATGGGTAACTACAGGACCAAGATGAGAAGGGTCGGCTGTAAAGAGGTCACCGTAAATGCTGGAAAGAGAAGCCGAAGAAACCCTGACAATGAACCTTCACACACTAACATCAAAAGGCCCAAGCGGGCAGAAGTTAACTTTCTGCCAAACTTTCCCAAAGGAGAAGATTCCTCAAGTCTCGAACATTTGAGGGATCTTATTGTTGAAGAATTAAAGAAGACTGAGAGAAACCTTCCTCTCATTAGTAAGATGATGCAGACCACATTTGCCTTGCGGCGACAGACAATAGTGATGTCCTGCCCACCAGTGAAACAGCTCTTGGACCTGTGGCCTGCTCTTCGCATGCAGTCTGAGGTAATATGGATTGATTTTTCACCTGTTCTGCTTTACCAATAATGTCATATTGCATTCACTGGTAACCTTATTGGGTACACTTGCACAATCTTATTTAATCAAATACATTTATTGAGTTTGCAGAGGAGCTGAACTGGATGTCATTAAATTGTTGGTGTTTCCAATATTTGGGCGACACATTAAAATACATGAGGGGCAGAATATTAGAAACATAAAAAACATCTTTCAGTATAATGCACTCCAGGAAAACATCACTGCAAACTACAAACTCAAAATAATTAACCTTAATAGTGTTCGCCCCAAGGCCGTTCCTTGCTACACTGGTCTGGTGTCAATTCCTACCAACCGCCCTAACCTATCCAATCCAAATGAAGGCAAATCTTAATATCTTCCATTTGGTGGCCAATGATTCTATGTGTAGTTTTACCTTATTATCAACTAATCAACATTACTGTGCTGTGTGTTCTGCCCCTTATCCTCTTCTTAATTGTAGGTGTTTGCAGAGTTCCAGCGGATAACTAACCAGAACCTGTCTAACACATTCTATGCCGAACTTGATCGCCACATTCCTCGTTTGATGGCTTTATTCCGACAAAAGGCTTCTAGAACTGGAAAGAATGCAGATGCTTTGGCTGAAATTTTCAAAGTCCATGATGAACAGGTAATTATATATATATCACAAATTAACTCTTTATGTAATGCCAGTAATAGGTTCCATGATCAAAATTTGTTCACAACATTAATTTTAATCTCCATAGGTATTACATGATATCCACTCAAGGCGTACCACTGTTCTCCATGCCCTTCCTGTGTATCTGCGTGAAGATACCTCCGGATTTTTCCAAACATGTGTGGTAGGTCTAATTATATAAATATCAGGCCCATTCTATATTTAACATTCATATTTTAATTTTTGTTTATATTTATTTATAAAACAATACTTGTCAAAATTTCTATTGACATGCCAAAGGGTTTTGCTTGCCACCCACTTATTTCCCATGGTGTTTCAGTGGATGCAATTGTAATTATATGATCTCTCTCTCAAATTTTTTCAGGATGGTTTGGATGAGCCAGGTTTTGGGGATGCGTCAGTTGCTCTCCTTACAACACTCAGCGACAATTCAATGAGTCGAGTTCACTACCAACCAGAGAAAATCTCAGTTGTCCTAGAGGGTGAAGTGGTGGCCACCCTCCCGAGACTCGCTGATGCCTTTCTGGTAATGTTCGGCCTTACCTATGCACTACATCTCAGCTATCCCAAAGGACTGACCAACACCTTCGAATTTGCTCAGAAAATTTTACTTGGTCTGGAAGAATGTAAATTGTCACCCAGACTGCAGTCGCTGAAGAATGACTTGATGGGACAAGTGTAGAACTGGAAGATCTGAAAAGCAATAATGGAATAATCTGGCTCATTCAGTTAAGAGCCTAATCCATAACAAAAATATGTTACTGTCTGTGTTAGCTGTTGTTCAACTATTAATGTTAAAATTGCTGCTCTATAAGCTGTCAAGCACTTGTTGCTACCTCACTGGTTTGCAGCCAGATGGCACAGTGTGTGCATATGCAATTTTTGTGTTTACTTTAATTGTTAACTCTTCTTTTTGATATTGAAATATTTTTGTCCCAGTTTGTGATGAAAATGCAGAGCATGAACGAAAAACATGCTGATGCCTTCTTGGTTACTTTTGGCCTCATCTATGTACCTCACATTTCAGATATTCCAAAGAATTGACCAAGACAATTGAGTGCCTTAAAGAATAGAGGACTCTCGAGTCTCACTGTTAAGAGCCACAACATAAACATGTAAATTGTCTGTGTTGATTGAACTGTTCTACTGTTGATGTTCAAATTGCTGCTGTACTCTAGGTTTTTAGCCACCTTGCACAAATTACACACTGACTTTGTAATTTTACATTTTAAAATGAAACATTGCCATTTTTACGTAGATGTTGAAGCAGTATTTATGGTCAATTTTGTCCATTCAAGCAATAATTTCCTCAGTGCTGCTATATTGATCAAGAAAAAAGGAAATGTTATGGTCTTCCTCTCACAGAGCTATGTAGGCTATGCTCATGTCCACAACATCACTGTGACATCACTAATGCAGGAACAACAGATTTAGCAGTTAGGGCGATATGGCACACACTAAGGAATTTATTGTGCAAATTGCCTATATTTACCGGAAATGCAGTGGCAATGTTTCCTTTTAACATTATTGTGAAATGGGTTGTAATAAGAGTTATGGTAGATTTAAACCAAAAGTAGCTGCTGCCTTACATGTAGACTAAAAGGTTTACAAAAATGGCCCCAATTGTGCCTTTGCAATTGTTGTTTTTTATGTAAATGTGTCTGTTTGTTTTTAAATATTCTTTTTGTTGCAGTCTTTGCAAGACAACCTTTTGGAAGGGTAAAAAAGGCTAACTTTGATGTTTGAAATTGTACAAGTTGGTAGTACTAGTAGTTTTTGGAGTTTCATAAAGTCAATTGTTTTGATTTGCACTAAATGGAAATATTGGAAAATATACTAATAAACATTGAGTTTATTGAACACAAAAATACTTGGTGTCTATACTTTAAATTATTCAGTTGAGCTAACTTATTGCATTGAGCAATGTAAATACATTTTTGGAGTTACCGTTTCTGAACATTTGAGGTGGCTTATGGATATTTTTGAGTACCTGTTACTGAAAACATTTGAGTTTGCTTATGGGTATTTTTGAGTAACTGTTACTGAAAACATTTGAGTTTGCTTTATCAGTCATTTTGTTTAACTAATCAAAAAGTATGTGTACCTTCAACTTCAAATATACAAGCTCCCATTAACTCAAACTTTTGAGTTTATGAACTCAAAAAAATTGTGGCAATTGATTGCCTCAATTTTTTTGAGTACTGCTTACTTATTCGGGTTTACAGTGTACTGTTCGTATAGTGTGCGACACTCGATGGTGTGTTAAAATTCATCTGCTGAAGGGGATTTCCCTGTGCTCACCTTAAATCTAAATTTAAACACGCATTCAATATGAGCAGGGTTTTTGTGATGTTGCAACTACTTTGAAAGTCTAAGTGCTCAACTTACATAAGTGTGATGTGGAAACTCGGAGCCTCCAGCACATTAAAAACTGAGAATGGACTTTTTAATGAAGTTGGTGAAATCCTGCGTCTTTCCTCTAAACTTTCAAATGAAATATATTCGCATATTCATAGATTCTTTGTTTTCCATGAGGGAGAAGGAGAAGATGTAGCTTTAACTCGCTGATTGAACTATTTTCTGTGGAAGCATAGCGGTGCGATGTGACCAAGCGAGGAGTGGGAGTTGCGCGATGCGGGGATCATTGATCAGCAGCACGCCTTATTGGCTTCGGCTGAAGTCTTTATCACCACATCCCCTCCCACTTCCTCTCCTCGCCTCGCCTCGTAAATTCAGAGCAGCTAATTGGACATGACTGCGTTTATGTTCCAGCTTCATAAATTTCTTTCTCTGAAGGGAGAGGATCGATTTTCCTCGAGTGCAGCCTCCCGTAGCAGCGGAGCGGCAAGAGTCTCTTCAAACGTTCCCCCTCCTCTCCTCACGAGCCCACCTCACCTTCTCTTTTTTTTTCGACCCACCATCCATCCTTCCGCTCACATGTGCGCTCCCTCTCTCTCCCTCTAGACTAAACAGGTAATCTATAACTGACCTCCCATGCAATCATGTGGTGAGTAGGAGTTACACTGTGCATCTTTTTCATGCCCCGGATAGTTCACTCTCACATTAATAACAGTGATGATGATGTTTTTTTTGTTTTTTTTTAGCTAATCACTCCACGCAAATTCAAATTAACGATGGTTTTTAATGGCAAATGCTCTCAACTATTTGAAATCTCCCAGGTTTCCTTTTTTTTTTCGGGCACCTCCCAAGATCCACATCAGGAAGGAAACACCACTGGAGCATGTGAAGGAGGAGAGGACAGGCCTGAGGGACTGTGTGGTTGAGCTCTCCCATCTTATCTAATATACACTACCCGTGCAGTGGATCTCATAAGTCAACGATCGGATATAATCATGGTTTTTAGTCACGGATTGAATAAATGAACCAAAATAATTGACGCGTCTCATAAAGAGATCGCTACGATAGCGTTTTTCCTCCGTTGCTTCCTTGTAGAACTGTCTGCAGTGCTTTTGTGTCATGCTCGCGTGGTCTCTCCCTCTTGCACGCACATGCTGCCGAGCATAAAGTTTTTAACATCTACGCGGACAGTGAAACCTTGTGGTTTCTGCTGCAGCCCTGTGCATAGCTGAGAGTGGCCTTCTCTGCAGGACTCTCACACGCCAGAACTTCGTTTTCAGTCTTTATTCGGTGTACCTGTAACTCTGCCTCTTTTGCACGTGAGAGCGAACTACATACATGTACAGGCCCTGCATGGTCGCCCCAGACTGAATCAATTCCATGAGAAGCACTGGTCTTAAGTGCTTGGACTTTCACGGACAAATTAGATTGATCCGGGCCATGCTAAATGGATGGCGATGGTCATGCGGCTCCCAGACAAGTGCAAGGGGGCAGGAGGTTTCTCCGCTCCTCCAGTCACCAGGGTTTTCACTGTCAACTGCTTTTTAACATACACAGCTTGACACTAACTGCTTGGATTTGACTGCACCTCTGGATTGAAATTTATGCAATTAAAATGTGACAGTGATATTCAAACTGTATTTTACACTAATGGAAAACTGCACGGCCCATAGATCAACCGTCGTCCGTACACTGGTACATGCACACACAATCACTATCACACGCACAAACACATACACACACAAATACATGCACTCACTAAATATATACTATGAATTTTTAGACAAATATCCACCAAAAAGAAATCTTAAATTATTCAAAGCGCAGTAACGACCTTGATCGTCTTTGAAATCCGCACCATGTGTTTGTTGTGTGCGCGTGTGAGAGAGAGAGAAAGTGTGTGCGTGTGTTTTTACTATGCAGTGCATGTGGATGTGTGATCTCCCTGGTGTGCATGTGGGATGATTCATTATATTAGCACAGTTTGCTCTGTGTTAAATGGTGTTTCTTTTACTTTTGGGATCATGCACGAAATAGAGAGATGGATCTAGAGATAGAAAGACAGGGAATGGGAGAGAGAGCGAGAGAGTCTGTGTGAGACTAAGCGAATGAGTAAATTATTTACACAGGACACTGGCTATTGCGTGCTGACTAGCTGACGTTCAGAGCTAAGAGCAGCCCTCTGATTGGTCGGTTTGGGTCGCGTTAAGAGCAGAAGGCATAGTCGGGCCCACTTTGGGCTACCTGCTCTCTGAAGTATGTACTGTATGCACAGGACTAAATAACTAAATAACAGAGCCTGGGCACATCCTGTTCTCCAGTCCAGACCTCAGAGGACAGTTCTCATGAGTGCAGCAGAAACTGTGTGTGTGTGTGTGAGAGAGAGAAAGAGATCTATATACTGGAACAGTTCAGGTGTGGGTTACATGCCAGCTGTGTGAAATTTTCAGTTTTTGCTGGCCTTTCAAACTGCAGGGGTGATTAATATGCAGCTTTCAAAGGATTTTGTCACCCCGGCTGTTTCCAGTGATACTCTGTGTATGAGAATGAGACACGATTCGTAAATAACTTCTCGTTCACCTCACCAGTTGTGAGTCTTGTTTTTAATCATCTTCTGGATATGGTTTTCTGTATTTATTTAGCTGAGATCATGTGACTCCTTAATATTTGCTGTCCCTTTAATTACTGATTGTATTACTGTTTATAATAGTAAACAAATCACTCTTAAATAATCCTGTTCGTCGACTGACAGTGACCACGTGTGGATGATTCCATCTTGTGGGAGCATCACAGCACTATAGACAGGAGAGACCTTGTCGTGCCTTTCTGTTTGAAAATAAGATTACAAAAACATTGCCTTTTATATGAAATATAATATAATAACATATCTGTGTCATTGTTAGCTTTTTAAACTGTGTGTGATTATTTTGTAATGTTTTTTGGATATTCTTTTTCTAAAACACAAACTGTGCTGTTTACACTTACTAACCAAAATACTGCATAAGGATCATGTTTAGCACTGCTTGAAAAACACAGCTGGCTCATCCATTGTCAAAATATAAATAACAAATTACGCACAGTGCAGCAAAAACACTGCACTCACAACACTGGTGATACCATTTTACTCTATATTTCTACTTCGAGATCATTTCAACAAAAGTTGAACCATTCCTGATAACTTCATATATTTATAAAATCTGTAATATAAACCGCTGTAATAACATTTTAAACTAATGGATCTGTTACTTTATTTGACTTAACTTGACAATTACATTTTAATACATTTTGGATGTAGATTTATATTTGCCTTTTTGTAACTTCTTAGCCCAAAATATATAGTTTGCTTCAGCACAAACTCACCTGATAATCTATCACTTTAAGGATCTACAAATTATAGCTGCTGGAATCTACAACATAAAAAGTCAGTGCTTATACAAATATATAAATCTCTGATTTATCACTGATAATCTGAAAATGTTCTTTTCTAAATTAAATACAATGCAAACAAATGCAACAATACAAAATTAAATTGATGTACTTGCATATAAAAGGTTTGTATCGCTTATTTGCCTTTTGAACTGCAAAAAAGAATTGCCTATATTTGTCTTAAAAAAACATTGACTTTTATATGAACATATGCTGAATATTAACACCCATAAATAGATGCACTGTCAAACATCACTGGCCACTGTGATGACTGACCCTTATTAATTCATCTACACAAGACATATTTTGCCGGCATTTGACACCTGGCGGGTGGCAATTTAAGACTCTGCACGCCAGCATTGTAATATTCATGCAGCATGATGCAGCATGAAAACGCAGAACAGCTGACGGCGTTCTTAGGGATGCAGCCATGTCACGGCAACTTAAGGCTCCTTCCTGCTAAAGAGTTTCTGGCCTTTCTCCATCTAGAGCCCCGACGGTCCTGAGATCACTGTGTAACTGTGCTGGATATTAGAGCGGAACCTCCCCGCAGAGTGCTTACCGCTGCTCAATGTGTTTTAATGAACACTACAGTGCCTACTAACACCTAGGGAGAGAGGAAATTGGGTGCAAGTTGAGTGTGTGTGTGTGTGGTGGGGTGGGGGGGTATTATACGTCCTCTGAGTTAAGATGTGAGGAGGTGGGGTGTTATTATACATCCTCTTAGTTAAGATGTGTGTGTGTGTGTGTGGGGGGGTTATTTATTATACATCCTCTTTGTTAAGATGTGAAAGAAGACGGGAGGTGAAGGGAAGAATGAAAAAGTGATGAATAGACAGAAACTCTGGAACGTCATGGGGTGTGGAGGGAGGTTCTTCCTGCTATGAGGCCCCCCCACAGAGTCTTCACACCCCCCCGAGGCCATAGCGGGATCTTAATGTCTGTTGTGTGGGTGTGGTTGTGTGTGTGTGTGTATTAAAATGAAAAACTTTTGTTGTGCGCAGTACCAAATACACCCCTTCTCCCCGAGACAATATGTCCGCCATATGAGCTTCAGAGACACAACACACTCCTGAACCTCTAATGTGTGAATACATGCTATCGTAAATGAAGACGGCAACACACTTGCGAAGCCGCACCCGCGGGCTGTCACCCATCTTCGCCCATGTCCTCTCATTGCAAGGATAAACGTGTTCAGACAAAGTCTCCTAAAGTCATCAAAACTTGCTCATGCACAGGCCCACACACCTACAGACATAGACACCCATGCTTTTACATAACACACATTGGTGTACATCTATAATGTGAGTTCCTGTATACACGTTTGTGTGTGTGTGTGTGTGTGTGTGTGTGTGTTTGTGCGTCTAATTCCAGTGAGACCGTGAAGGGGAGGATGCCTGGGGAAGAGGAGCTGAGCTGGGATCAGCCAGAGGACAAGGGTTAATATAATTATCCTGCTAAAACCTTGAGACTGAAAGAACATCATTAGTCATAGCGAGAAGAGAGCTACCCCGGCCCCGGGCCAGAGGAGGAGAGGAGAGGAAGAGGTGAGGATGCGGGAACAGAGGAGGAGAGGAGACGGAGGACGAGGAGCCTCAAAACACACCCGCACTGTTAACAAGACAATTAGTACAAGGACTTAAACTTGGGGGTCTTTGTTAAAAAAACTAAAAGGACAGTGTTTACCAGTGCTCTGAGCTGCAACTGAAACTGCACCGCTTATTCAGTAATTATGATACTTTGCTTACTAATCTCTATCGAAATTAATTTGTGGTGAAGTGGTCCAGAAATTAAATTCACATCTGAACTCATAAGGTTCCTTTTGTATAACAAATAGCCAGCATTATTTTGCCATTAATGAAAAGACCTCTTAGGCCTTTTCTCCACAACTGCAGATCATTTTATGAGTGATTATTTTCTCATCTGTTTAAGATAAAATCTCCATCCATTCGACCTTAGTCTTACCTCCATCTAGAAGAGAACACAATAACGACTTCAAGTGCTCAAACAAGCATGCTGGGCCAAGAGGTAGCGATGAAGTCTCTATCAAAGAGCCATTAAATACCAGAGAGGAACACTGTGATCCAAGTATTATGAGGCTTGAATACTGGTAATGTGGTGCGGTACTAATACATTTAGCTGCAAACTTGTAATCAGACGTAGAAGTGACCAAATGTAGAGAACCTGGTACATTGTGGCCATTGTTGTTTCTGGCGCTAGCTCAATACACAAAGCAGCAGTGGGCATACACTTCGGGATCATCGTTCCTGCACTTTAGGCTTTTGTCAAAATCTCTTTTTCTTAAAACACAGTTTGTGTTTGGATGAGACCAAACACAGAGGGAAAATATCTGTCTTAGTGTGGTCCGTGCTTTAATATGTAGCTGCTGTTATTGAAAGAGCTCAACCTTTTTATAAACTGAATAGATTTAGGAAATATGAGGTCTCTAAACACCTCTTTAAACTTGTGTCAAGGAGAGCTAAGGGCAGGACTGCAAGTCATTCAGAAAATATTTTAATGATCCATCAGGTTCATTCACTCCAGTTGAAATACATAAGAACTGATGTAATACCATATGCATACATCTTTATCTCCTTCAAGTGTAGTGAACCTTGTTTGACTTTAACCCAAAAGACTCATTGAGATGCAGCGTGAAACTGACCCCATGATTGAAAATCACACTGGCAATAATTTTTTTGATTAATCAATTAATCATTTGGTCTATAAAATGTCAGCATGATGAGAAAAATGACCATCAAATTGTTGTAAGGGTCGAACCGGTTCTTACAGAGCTTCACAACATCAAAATCAAATTTGTTTGTCGTTGATCTAAACAGCAATACTGGAAGATGGGGTAAAACACCAGCTGTGAAAAGATGGCATTTTTAAACAGTCTCACCTGCAGAGTGTTTCGAGTGTCGTTTATCTAGAAAGTGATTAAAAACAGTGTAGCTTGTACCAAACACTTTTTTATAGATGGAGAACATATTTCTGTGTCCTCTCACTAACCAGATATGAAGCCAAAAGGTCCTGGATACAAATATAATAAATGCTGACGATGTCATTTGGATCCAGAGTCTGCACGTTAGCAATCAGGGGATGGAGCTGCAGTATCGAGATACAGACGTCCGATCAATTGCGAGTCACTCTCTTTTGGAGGAGGTGGGGCTTATCACCCATATTGCTGACAGCCAATAGGCGGCGATCAAGACACTTTGTTCACTTCGGGTAGCTGTCCATCTTTAAATACATGGTTGTCTATGGTTCGTACAAGGTGTCGTTCAACCACATCATTGAACGGCTGACATCATTCAGCCATTTTCTCTTCAGGAAATGGTTTATAACATTCATATATATCATTTAATATAAAGTGGCTGAAATACACTGCAGTCGTGTCAAGAATGAAACAAAGAGGCAGCGAAAGAAGTTCAAAGCCCATCACATCACAAGGTGGATTAGGAATTCCGGATTGGCTCCTTACTTATTCCATAGCACAAGTGAAGGTTAAATTGAAAAGTTTCACCAAACTAAAGAGTGATCACCAGGACATGAGGACAGTTATACTCGATGTGAAACTTGCAGATCTCCCATTACAGGTTGACACTGCAGTTAAAGTAAAAGTCTATGACATCCAAAAATGACTGATCACAGTGTGAGACGGTGTGTTTCTAATCGACAAACACATGGACTCAGTCTCTCTTTCTCTCTCCACCTGATGAGTTGTTTATCCGTGCCCAACTACAAGCTCGTAATGACAGTGCCGCAGTAAAGGCACCGGTGTGCTTTTGAACACACCATGCCTGTAATAATGCTATGCTAATTGATGTGCCTGACTGAGAACAAACCATCTTTCCAAGGACACCCTCCCTCTACCTCATGTTCTCCCACTTACAATTCCCAGCATGCTTTTCAGCTTTAAAGCACGCTTGCGGTATCAAGAGATTCCCCTCTCACCAGATGCTGGGTAAGGCACAGTGCAGGCGCGAGTGGGGAGAATTCTTTATTGTATTTGTGAATTTAAAAGGATATTTATGGAACGAGCAAGATGAGGGGTGGGAAAGTGCAGGAAGAAAAGAAGAATCTATTGAAGAGGGTGGGGATGGGAGGGGAAAAAAAGGCGTTTGTGTGAAACAAAAGAAATGGAATGAAAGGAAAACAGGCGAAATCGCTGACGTTAACTTTCCCCCCTTCTGAAGGGAAATAAACTGTGATTATCAAATCAGTTACAACCATTGTGTCATAAATCATCGCATATGAGAGGAACAATCACACATTCCTCATTGCGGTCCCTCAGTTTTCTGCATGCCCTTCTTTTCTGGGGAGTGCTCATGAATGATTTAAAAAGTGATCTGTTTCTGAGCCTCGGCTGCCTCAGAGGGAGATAACCCGGAGGGGCGGAGTCTGAGCAGGGTGGGAGGGCCCATGCGACATATGACAACACAGGAGCCATCGCATCTATGTTTTTTTCTCATCACACATCAAGCATGGGTTGTAAATTTCCTTCATGGGGGGGGGGGGGGGGGGGGGTGTTGGTGGTGGCAGCGTTCAAGTGCAAAGAGGTTTCCTCATGAAATAGAATAGACTGCAGGAAGTTTTCAACCGTGGCTGGAAAGTATGGAGAATACGCGTTACTCTGCGCAGCGGTGGCCACGTGAACTGGAGCATAATATTTACAGAGCATCGCACCTCACATCATTCATCACAGAATCACACACCACTGCTAGTCCCATGAAACTAGGAGTTAATCCATCATCTGCCTCCCTCTTTTCCCTCCTCTCCCTCTCCCCCTGATCCAGGCTTATACCTCCCATCATCTCACCTTCACTCCACGAAGGACACAAAAAAAAAACTTTGGTGTAATTCAAAAATAGTGGTGACAGCTTCCAAAGTCAAAGTCACCCCATGCAGGAATAATCAATACACAAAACGACTGAAGGCTCTAAAAAAAAAGTGGAGCAGAGGAGAGGCATCTGTTCTTCCTCATTCTCCAGTGGAGAAGACGGACAAGCCTCATGGCCGCGGAGGTTTTTCACCATCTGCCCCGTCATCCTCGTTCCTGCTTCCGTTGCAACTCTAAACCTTTGTAACGGTTAGATTAAGCCAATGTAAGCCATTCGGGGTCTAATTAATCAACTGTAATGGCAGATCAGGGTTATTGAAGATTTGTTATTGTCAAGTTTGAATGATTATGTTTCAGTTTAATTTTGTGTGGCCATCAGTGTTTAGCTTTATGTTTCAGCTGTTGACGCGGATTTTCTTCTTTTTGCATGTTCTGTTAAAAGACGTTTAATGGTGGGACTCGGTTAAGCAGGACCAGAGATATTGGTTCTTCTGTCCGTGTCAAAGCCTTGCACCTACGTCACCCACAGAGGATTTAGGAAAACCGTGGTGGTGTGTTGTTTAAGGTTAACGGTGAGACAATGAAATGCAATCCAGGAAGTCCAGGTTAATTAATGGCTTAATCGTTTAAAAGTTTACCAGACGCCACAACACTGACCAACAGGCGATGATACAGGCAGGAAGTTACAGCACCGGGACACCGTGTGTAAAGTGATTGGACCTCCCCTTTAATGATTTAGCGATGCTGAAATTGGATTCAACTATCCTGGTTGGTGTGGGTAAAGTCATGGCATGGGTTTGTCATATTCTAATGAATTTTTAAAGAGTCCTCTAAGTATTTGCTAAAAGATCCCAGCTTCCAGTTTACCTAGCTTCTAAGTTTCAGTAAGCATAACCCATACATTACGTTAAGCTATTCTTTCACCCCATTTACTCCCTACACTGACCCTACATCTTTCTGCGGACATTCTATCTCTGAGGAAATACACTAGGTGTGAAAAGACGCAGAGAGCCCGAGGATCAGATCACAGGACAATTAGATCTGTGAATTGGTCTTAAGTCTATTTGTTGTTGTGACGTCACCCAGAACGGACCACGTAATTCCGAGGTCACTACAACGTCATATTCTCAAAATCCATTTGTAAACTTTTAAGGTTTAGATGTTGTTTAGATTTCTAAATATTGGGCAAACTCAAATGTAATGAAGCCACATGCCCAGGGTTGACAGATGTATATTAAGTATTAGAGTCCAAAATGTATATTATCACTTGAAATAAAGAAAAAGTAAGACTTTGGCTATAGTATTGGCTGTTTATGAAGATGGACGACATGACTGCTCCCCACAAGTGCCTTGTTGGCCACATCCTGCACAAAGGACGTAAATCCTGCCTCCTCCATGTAAGTGCAGGGACATTGACCACACTTAAAAAGCGAGTAACACATCAAATACATTTTTCTCAAAGATGGTTTCTTTCTTTTTGGGTACTTCTTACCACATTGATGTTTGCTCAAGTGTTTGTTTTTTTAATTAGTTATTTGATGCCATACAAATGAGGTGAAAGGTCTTGATTGGCCGATCGTGGTCAAGCACATGTATCTACGGAACCAAGTCATCCTGCAAAGACTTTGACTCCAAATGAGTTTGATGGCTGTGTCTGTAACACTATTTTAATTTCTGGAAAGGGGGTTGTCCATCTTTATATACACTAAATGGGCTAAAGAGATTGATTCCTTTGAAATTGTATTTATCTTGGCTTTTAGCGAACATTTTCTCTTAAAATAAATCAACAGCTTTTTTGAAAAGTTGATTTCAAATAGTATTTGCTGCAGTAATGTTGCGATTTGATGGAGGATTACAAATAACTGCTGCTTGTGTTGCTTTCATGATATCACCGCAAACAGAAACACGGAAGAGATCATAAAAACTGACCCCGTCCTATCTCTGCTAGCTGCAACATGTTAATAAACACCGGCAGAATTTTCTGTGTCTCTCTGTTCCAGACTGTGACACGACGGAGAGCTTAAACCTCTCAGCACATTAGCTCTGTCAGCGGGGGGCCAGGATGGCACTGAGAGAAACACACACAAACACACACACACACACACACACACACGGATAAATGAGTCAAGCTGACATGAAACAACATGACCATATAAAAACCCTCTGAATATCATTAGCATTCATGTAGCTTGTTTTCTGCCAGGTCTGCTCTTAACTCATTTTCACCACTGGAAAATAATTAGTTGTTGGTAGGAGCGTGAGCTTATAGACTAGCCCAGGCCTATTAGATGTAATTATGTTTCGTGCCATCTAAATTTAATCACTACATTGTTTTGTTTTAACGTAATTGATGATTTAGCACAACATTTGGGACAGACATACTCTTTTCCCAGAGGATGAATCCTAATGACTTGAGCCTTCCTGTGACTTTACCTCTAGCGGAACCATGACGATGACATTTGTGGTTTGGAATGAAGTGTTGGGCGAATAAACGTGAAATTTGTGTTAGATTTATATGTTGCCCTCAGGATGAATTTTAACTATGCTGATATAAATTTTCCTCTAAATGTCATCAGACCAAAAAGTTCAACGTGTCAAATACTTTGGTTTATGTCTGAATACCTGAAAATCGAATGTCGTTCCAATCTTATTATATATTAGCATTGGCATTGTGAGCATGTTAGCATGCTGATGTTAGCGTCAAAGTCAAACCATGACTATGCCTAAGCACAATGTCACAGACCTGCAAGCAAAACTATAAACCCATAGTTTTGTTACTATTTACAATCAATATTGTATATGATTTTAAATTATATTTGTTCTTTCTTCATCCCTCGAGAAATATAACAACAATTAGCTAAATTATTCCATACAAGAAGAAACATATATGCAAAATGACTTTTCAAAAATTACCCTTTGTATATCAGATTTTTTTTTCAACAGTGATATAATGCTGTATATGTGCTGACCTTGTTTTTCACCCCTCACTCAGCTGACTGACAGGGGAATAAGATATTGCATACTTCACTTCTCTTAAATGTCATTCTTCCCCCATCAGCCAATCAAATCAAATTAAGAAGTCTGGGAAAAGAGGACTCGACACTGCAGCGATTAACAGCGAGGAGAGAAAAACGATGCAGACTTCTCCTCATCCAGCTCCATCTCCTCCCCTCCATCTTTGCCCTAATCCACTTAGTTGGCTCTTCCTGAGCTTACAGCCTTTCCTTTATTCCATTATAAAGACCCACCGTACAACCTGCTGCTTATTTCATTAAAAAGGCCTCCACCGTGACCCCACATATAATCCATGCAGACTACAAGCGAGCCATGGCCCGACACAATCCACAGTCCAGCAGGTTGCCTGACAGATGGGGACACAGGAAAAAGGGATGGAGAGCTAGAGGTTCAATGGATGGGGTAGAATTGGAGAGCTGCGCTTATGAGAGAAGCTTCCTGGTGAATATGATTTCAGTGATGTAAATGATGATAGAGTTGAGGCTTTGCTACTTTATCTTTGATGGCTGGAGATGACTTTCACATGGCACATCAGTGATATGGAAATGGCCCCATCTAAGAGTTGAATATCGCCTGTAAAATGAGCAAAAGGCCTGAGGCTTTTTAGAACCCCAAACACCTTGGCTTGGAGTGTGTATTGTACTCGGTACTGTAGCTCATTACAGTTAACCTTGGTGAAACTTCCCAATACAAAGTGAGTGATGCTGAATCATAGGATGATATTCTATTGACTCTTTCTTTGCAATTTGACATTGCCTCCTCTCCCCCTTTTTGACCTTCCCACTTCTGAATCCTTGCTCCACCTCTGGCCGCCCTCTATCCCGAACTTCAAGATCCAGTTTGCTGAGTGTTTTCATCACGTCCACAAATCTAAATTTACAACCTGACTCCCGTCAGAGCTAGCTTGCCTGCGTTTACGCTTAATGGCCTGATCAGGTTACGTATTTATTGATAAAGCAGCATTTAGGCCGGTGTACCTGGCTTCCCGGCTACCTGCGCCAGCTTATTAGAGCCCGGGCCAGTCACTCTTGACACTGCAGCGTCAGTTTAAAGAGATAGTCCCACAAAATCTAAATCTAACGTTCGATTATGGGACAAAGGGCTTGCTCTTCTGTCTGGGCTCAGGTTAGTAAGTATAGTTAACTTATATCAATTAGTTTTAACTGGTTCAGCTGAAGAGCCACAGCTAGAGGTCTGGGGACAACAATATGACCAGGAAGTGACTACAACCCTCTCTCCATCGATAACAGCAGCATATCTCATTACCTTGGTGACCTGCAGTACACTGCCACTCGGTCTTGATCATATAAAACCCATTTCAGTGCGCGGTCCCCGCTGGAGCACCAGCAGAGTGGAATATTCATTATTCAAATTTTAAGCATTGGAAATCCCAATATGTTACTAAGGCCAGATGAGATGAGATGAAATAGCTTAGCCTTTTGTCCAGGGAACATTGACTAATAATCTCGCTCCCCAAAATCAATTTCCGAGCCGTAAGCATCAGACACTCCTGATTGTACTGTACTGTTGAGGACCCCCCATCACTATCACCTAATACTCCTGCTGGCTGCCCAGAATAACTTATTGATTAGTGATTATGTTACGGGAGGTGAGGGTGGCCGGGGCGGAAGATGGACTGGCCTCAGTCATCTCAGAGCTAAATATGGGTCCTTTGTTACCCGATCTAGCACATATTGACACTATCACCAGCTGCCACCAGCCCTGCAGGGGGTGCAGACAGTGTTTTTCAAGCAAAGCGTTACTAATTGATCTAATATCGCCTAATCAAATCATGGATTTGCAGCAATTGTGGACGACTATACAAA
Source organism: Platichthys flesus (assembly GCF_949316205.1). Lineage (NCBI taxonomy): Eukaryota > Metazoa > Chordata > Actinopteri > Pleuronectiformes > Pleuronectidae > Platichthys > Platichthys flesus. The sequence goes on along the minus strand of NC_084963.1, from coordinate 13,483,983 downwards.
GACATAAGCACAAATATATTTCAAATCAGGGATGGATGCTCATTTCCTGGTGTTGGTGGAGGTTCTGATGTGGCGGGAATGCACTTTTGTTCTCTTTGTTCTGAATAAATGATATGAACCTGAAATGGGGGACACTTTTTGCAGCATCTGATGCGGTTACAGAGTCAAATTAATATCTGAGTAACACGGAGAGCCTGCATGGCGTGACAAACGCCGTTGTGTTACAAGTCACGCCTCTGATTCTGGAATGCAGGCGTGCTTACTAAAATCACTGGGGTGGCAATATGCCGACTTGTTTGGTTCAGTCAGTGTGAACTGAACTAACTAACAACAAGTCCTCTTAATGGCAATATAGCAGGATCTCTGTATAAACGGTACTTCAGATGCTGTGCTCAGCCTGAAAAGTAGCTGTGATCAATACCTGCAGGCCTTTTCCCCAGTGCCAGAGGGCTTGTGTGCGTGTGTGTGTGTATGTGTGTTTGTGTGCTGTGTCAGCATCCACTCAGGACTTCATCAAACATCCCCCATACCCTGACTTCACACACACATACACAACACCCACATCAGTTGAGCGCTCCGCTCAAACAGTCGCTCATTTTCACTTTCCCCTTCTCATCCGCCCTTTCTTTCTCTCTCTCGCTCTCACGCACGCACACACACACGCACCCATGCACACATTTCTCCTCCTTCCTCCTATTCCAGGCCATCCCAACAAGAATGTTAAATACCATTCAAATGTCAGCCTGCCGTATTGATTGGAATAATAATTCTGAAAGGTAGGAGAGATGGCTTGTTGATGCTAAGCAGGCGCGTGACGGGCCGAGCATCCTTCACTGTCACAAAGTTGCCATGTAAGGGTTCCCTGCTCGCCTGGCAAGAGTGTGGATGGCGGTTTACGTTAAGACCACCGAGGCCGTATGTTTCTGTCATTAATCATTGTCCTCACAGGCCGGAGAAAGGCAGACTAGGATCCATGCTGCGAGAGAGAGGGTCATTTTAAACGCCCTCAGATCACAGTGGCGAGTCGCGAGTGTGTGTGTGTTTGAATCAATGTCAGACCAGCGGGTATGTTCATCACCAGGTGGTTTTCCTTTATCTGTCATGTTTAAGTGAAAAATAAAAGGCAGAAGTGAAATTCAACCATATGCAGGCAAGAAGATAAAACCTAGAATCTGATAAAAATAGCACATATTTTATTACGTACCCATGGCTGTTTCTAGCCTTGCAAATGATGTTATTTGTGATTCTGAAATAGTCCCTGTGAAAATACTAAAACAAACTTTTCAGGATGGAATGATCCACATTGACAGAGACCAAACGGTGATGTCTTGTTTTTAAGAGTAGACCAAGGTTGATTTAACCAATATATTATTATCATTTGACAGAATTATACAGCTCGTGTATAGTCAGCATTTCTTCAGTATTTTTTCCAATACTCATCTTGAATATTCGTCTAAGTGTAAATCAGGTGGTATTAATATTTACTTGGATAACTTTTTTAAAATTCATATAAAACTCTTCTTGTAGATTATTTAGCATTGTTCCATTTTGAATTATGTAATTTATTAAAGGAGACATATTATACATATATTCAGGTTCATTCTTTTCATTTAGGTTATTACTTGAAAAGGTTTACATGCTTTACTGCATCACTTCATAATGTCCGTCGCTGCAGCTCCTCTTTTCAGCCTTTGACTAAGCTTGGTTTTTAGTGCCTGTTTCTTTAACCCCTTCCTCCTGATATAGTCCAGTCTGCTTTGACTGGCCAACTCTCTTGTGATTGGTCAACCTTTGTCAGAGCAGGAAATGTTAGCCTCTGCTCTCGTTTCAGCAGACTTTGATAGGGGGCAAGCCAGGCTTGCCTGCTAGGTGTGCATTATGCAAATGTGGGGCATGGTGATGCATTAATGTCCTGCCGAACTATCGGCGAGAAGTTTCCGTAGATTAAGGGGCAGTGTATTCTTTCGGGAGAGGAGCTCCCTCTAGTGTGGACTTTGGGCTTTTTAATTTGCGGACCTTTCACATACATACACAACTTTAGATGTAAAGCGAAAAAATAATGTGTTTCCTTTTAAAGGCATGAATATGTATCAAGATATCTATAAATGTGTATCTGGTGTCAAGTCAGCTTTGACCCTCACCTGGCAGGTACCTCGATGTTTGAGATGGCATAGAAGTACTTGAGCAGGTTGTCTCTCTGGACATAGGTGCCTCCGAGGGCAGGCCTGAGAAGCCTCAACCTAAGGTTGGTGAAGGTGAAGAAGTCCCTCAATCCCTTCATACTCTCCATGCGAGTGTACAGACTGTCCATGTTTTGTAGCCGAGATCCGGCAAACACAGCAAAGCGTGCCCGCACCTCAAACTTGACATTCTTGTCGTTCTTGGAACCGACCCAGCGCGAGAACTGCTCAGTACAGATGACCCGTGTGATGTTGGCGGGCGTGAGGTCACGCACTTGTTTGGGTGGCATGTCGAAGGCATCCAGGCAGTCGTCAGCAAAGAACTGGTAGGGCTGCCAGGAGCGCCCATGGTCCATGGACTTATCTAGTATCATGATAGAAGGACGGCCGTACTCAAAGGTGACCAGTATGTCGTCTGTGAGCTCCAGACTTTTGTTCCAGGCCATTGTGATGTTAGCCAGCAGGGGCTCTGGGTGGCTTCTCCATGTGACTGTCTGCCAGTAGGTGATTAAGCCGTTGCGTTCACGATCCTGCATCAGCTGAGGAGGATGAGCCAAATCTGGGTTGGAGGCATCACACTCATCACTGCACAGGTATGGATTCTCCTAAAAGAGACATGGACACAGAGCAGTGAGATATTTGTCAGGGTTTGAGGATGAATCAAATGATGGTAACCAATACATAATAATGAAAAGACCAAAAAACAAAGGTCTATTTTTAGGTTTCCAAATGAAACTCAGAGTATATAATATACAGCGTTTATCTTAATCGGCACACACTCTGGGACAAATTAACCTACTAAGAGGCCAGTGGGCAAAGTTTTGCCTGGGTACCCATTCACTTTGTGCATCGTGTTTGTGTCCTGTTGCCTTTAGGTAACATCCTGGCACAGAGCACACCACATACGACCCAAGGCACTGCCGTTATAACATAGCCCAGAGCCCCAGAAACAAGAAGCACTCCAAAGCCATAATATTAACTTGCCAAGGGGTTTCTTGTTGTTAGTTAGGTAAAGGTAATTTTATTTGATCCAATATTATGAACTGATATAATACATTTTTCTCAGGCAGAATTTTGACCCAGGGCCTCAAAATCCCAAACCACATTTATGTTCTCATTATTCCAGTTTATTCTATAGTTTATGTTTTGATGGTGCATCAAATTACCACAATCTGATTCCCACATTGAATTAAGGAAATACAATTTCTGATACAAATCTCATTTGAGGTTTAGTATGGATGTTCACCTCCATGTAATCCTTTCATTCAAAAGGTACGCTCTTTTCTGCTGCCTGATTATCCCCCCAAAAAATATCCATATTGTTTTCCTGAAGGACGCTGTGTATCTAAATTATAAGTTCCTTCAACTCCTGGACAAGGGCACAGAGGGACAGAGAGCTCAAGAGGAAACTTGCCAAACAACACAACAGGAAGTGTGAAGGTCAGGAGGATCATGCATCATCACTGTCTTTGCATAGACAGCAGAGTGTTGCTGCACTTTTAACTCCAGAGAATCGATCCCTCTCTTTTAGTGATGCCAAGACTTTCAATCCACGGCCTCTCTGCACATCTCAGAAGTCAACGGGATTATTCTCCCGGCTCACAGGGAGCTCGAGGCCTCGCTCCACCTGCACTAAGAGATGCCTCTCACTCTCTGTTCGGAGATCTCCCCCCTCACGTTGTCCTTTTCTTCCAAAAAGACATATTCGGTCTGTTATTTCAGATTCCCACCTTTGCATGTCAAAGAAAATGTCAGGTCCTTTACCTCTAACCTTATCTCCAAGAAATAATTTGAATATATTACTATTTTGTCCAATTGTGTGGTGGTGAGAAACATACTCAATAGCCAGGTAATGTTCAGAGTCTGTGTTTTTTGTTCATGTCACATAACATATTTTCTGCATAGTTTAGTCTGTATAATAAAAAATTAAAAATGGGAAAACATTAACACAAATCCTGATATGTATGCGAAAGGCTCATATCGGCTGACTTTTATCGACCCGTCGATGTGTCAGTCTTGCTCTCATTCTAAATTCAAAACCTTAACCTTTAATTTGTATTTTTACATTGTAGTAAATAAGGGGACTGAATACTTCATCCACTACTGGAGAATAAAATCCTGTCCACATTACATTCCCTTCCAAACATGATTGCTGGTGAAAATTTGCTGTATTTAGAATAAGTTATTTCAAGGAGAAATATGTTTTTATTCCAATATCCCAGAAATCCTATTTCCACAGTTTCCCGTGGCTCTTCATGTTGAGACCTTTGCAGCCATTTCAGTAACATTGATGCAGCTTAGTGTTGTAAGCCAGCTGTCTGACATCCACATCACCGCAGAAGTCAAATATTTACACAGAGAAATCCCAGAGATCCACAGTCATCTCTCCTGGTGCTTAATCAGCTCTAACATTGTTTAGATTGTACCACATGCAGGAGGCTCATCATCACCCCAGGATGTACTAATTAGTCTGATAAGGGTGTTACTATTTCCTCCAGTATTTACCCACAGTAATTCATTCTAGCAGAGGGGTCATAATGTATTATCTTCACAAGTATTCACCTTCTCATTCACAGCCACTGGCTTCTTTCATTATATTTTACTGTTGTCGTACTTCTCAAAAATACAACCCTCCGTGCTGTCATTTCCATCGTTTCAATTACACAACGCTGTCATTTCTTGATATGTTGGGTATTTAAAAACAAACTACTCTGAAAACATTACATTGATTTTACATAGCTCGAGAATTGCCTGCTGATGTCTGTAGGATTTTTACACGATTGTGTTTCCAACCTCCCCTCCTGTTTTCCACACTTGCAATAACTGATTACATTTTATAGCTGATGTTAATCCTTCTTATTTCATTTATTGATAATCCAATAGTCTTTCTGAATTTTTACTGCGTTCTGCTTAACAAGCTCTTGATGGAGTGCAGAGTATAAATATCTTGCCTTTTTTCTTGCACCTCCACCTCCTCTCCCTCCTCTTCTCCTTCTTCCCCTTTCTTCTTTGTTTTGTTCCTCTTATAATTTGTTTTGCCGTTTGTGTTACACTACTTCTAACTGCAGTGTTTAAGAATGTGACCAGCCGGTCTTGAAATACTCTCAGGTAGTGGAATGGTAATTTTGTTGACAACAGCCACTACAGAATATTTTTGGGGAATTTTAAGATATTTAAATATTTCTGAACAAAGGAACAAAGATGGTATGAGGCAATTCAGGCAAAAACAATGATTCCTATCTTTGCGTCAGTGACATGAGATATTTGCTCTAACGTTCTGCCAGCATGTGACAAAGGAATGATCAGTAGCTTGTCTGCAATATGTGTTTCTGCAGGTTCATCTTTTTCTTAATTATAAAATGTTCATAAATGCTATACAATATGCTTCCTTTCAGAGCACCTCTCCAATGACATGATTAATCACGTGTATGCTCAGAGAACGACTGGCCAATGACAAACAATGGATGCACTTGTATGGATATCAATATTCTGACATCAGGACAGTAGTAATACGACACTGTCATGTAGAGTGCAATTTCTGATGAGTTTAACCTGAATAAGGTCATAGTTGGAATACGCAATAATCAAATTAAGACACCTGGAGTATTCTGACCGTAGTCACATTATGTACACATGTATACGTCTTTAATGACCTTATAGCGTCCAATTAGAGTTTTACAGCATTTTGCAACATGGACGTACGGCAGCTTGACAACGCATGTCCGGGGTTAGAGTGTAAACAAGTAGTAGTAAAAGATGTTTATGTGAACAGATGGGAAAGGGAATGGAATATTATATTAGGAACTCATGTGAACATCATAATCTTAATGATGTCTTATCCAGTATAAGGTCAATAGTCAGCATATATGCAAACCTAGTCAGTGATTTACTTTACATCTGTGGTATTGTTTAGTAGACGGAATGACTCATTACTCTGCAAAACATATGTGACAGAGTTGCAATTGAACAAATAGGAATTAAATACAATTGGAGCTGAGAAGACGTTTTGTTTCTTGTAAATAAGGCTCAGCAGCAAAATCACTGTTAGTACAACTGTAGAGATGAGGTCAACATTGCTCAGTACACATTGAGAGAGTTATGATGCAGTAAAAGTAATGCATGCTACCAAACTCTCAATGAGGCGTATGTGTTCATCACCAATTCTCATATTGTCGAATGACCATTTGAAAACCCCGGAGAGTGTGTGCTCACATCTAACAGACATTGAATAATCAATAATAATAGAACAACATTTTGTGTTAATGTATAGGTAGTGTTACGTTATTGATCCAAATTGTAGTAATAAAAAACTTAACGTTTTTTGCAACGTCATGCTCACAGAAATGAGTGATGCAAGAATTTAGCTTGCCCACTTTGTATCACCAAGATCCATGCTACAAAGATCAAATACATTACTCAACATTAATGCAGTGTATTGTAATGTTGCAGCTGCTTTAGTTCAGCTCAGCAGAATTAGATCATTAAGACTTTTAAGTGATAGTCCACCCAGAATCAAACACTCACCCCCTGTTGGCTTTAAAGTTGGCTGTAAATAGTTTGTAGTTCTGTGCTCGATGGAAACCGGTTGTTGGAGTCAGCAGGCGGGGGGGCTTTTCAACATGAGTGCAAACCAACACATGCCTGCTAATGAGCTCATGCATGAGGACTGGGATGGAAGATGGTGTATCTAGCCATATTTCGCATTGAGATATAAGCGTTTGTTACATATTGCACATACAGATGGAGAAATGGGTCACTAAAAGGTTTGAAAAAATGTCCCTTGAATGTTTTAATACTTTCCACTGGAAATCCGATAAGTAACATGAATTCACACAGACCAAATTTCCCACAGCCACCGTTCAAGCCCGCAGAGGCTGATTGTTCAACACGAGCGATTTAGGGTGGAGTATGACTTCCTTCTTCATGAACTGAGCTCTGACGTTAAAGCAGCACTGCATCATATCGATGCGCCGGCGTGAGCTCCGATCATGTGTCACCGCTTCTTCAGAGAAGCTCACTTTTTTGCCGTTGCCAAAAAGCTGCATCTGCCGACAGCGCTGCCGTTTGAATAGAGTCATTGGACTGTACCAAGGGAAAGTGAGCAGTCACTCAAACCCACTCTAGTGGTCTAATAACAAAAGCAAAAGTTACAATCCTGCAAGGCTGAGATTATAAATCATCTGATTTATGGTGACAACGGGGGAAAAAAACTCTGAACATAAGCAAACCCTGAACCTTTGCTGAGGGAAGCTGTACGGCACAGGAGACGTCGCGCAGGACGCGATGCATGGGAAGACACAGCAGTGGAACAACGGTATCTTTAGACCAAAGACTGCAGATAATCTGTCTCACTCCTCTATGGAATGGCATCGCATCATTGTCTTCTATCTGATAACGCAATTATCTCCCTTGCTCTGCCTCAGATAGAGATCACGGACAGCACAAACACACTTAGGATTGTGATCTACAATGCTCATAAGGGAGTGCATTCACGTAGGATAATTAGAATTAGTTACTTGTTATGGTTATTATTTATTATTGATGTTGTTTATTTGAAAGCTGTGCAGTACAGTAGAGCTCACGCTGGCTTCTGTTGCCCTACGTCATGACATCCCCTGACCTCCGTCCAGACACACAAACACAAACAGGAGTGGATTAGTACGCTGTTGTTCTTGGGATGAACCTCAACCTGCAAATCCTATTTAAAATGATCTCACTGTCACACTGCTCCAGATACAGTGGAAAGTCTGCACAGCTCCCGAAAGCGTGTTTGTGTGTCTGAGGCCGTCCACACTGAGAGAGGTATTTAGCAAAACACAAACCCTTTTCGTCAGTGTTTAGGACTCACCTTCAAGAGTCACTAAAATGACACCCTCCAAAGTGCAGATTAAAAAAATTAATATATATATATAAAATGGAGCGAGGAAACTATGACATCCCGGCTTACTATATTATTTTGACCACAGCGTTCTTCTACAGCGTTCTTCTCTAGACAAGGATCAAGGATCAGTACAGTTTTTTTTTTATAGTTCTTGTCTCTTTGTCGGGATAAAATACTGCTCTGACCTCCCTGAGCCCTTTAGGATTAGCCACAATAGAGGTGATATGTACTGTATAGTTATATAGGCTGGAGGATTTTTATCCCTCATGAGAGACTTACGCGTAAGGTTATGTTTAAGCCCTTTGTGTGCTCTGTCCTCCTTATCCTGCTCTGTCCTCCTGCCACCGCTCTGCCCCAGTCCAGTATATCTATTCCAGGATACACACACTCTCGCTCTCCCATACACACACAGATCCTGGGCCAACTGCTGCGGCAGGTGGCCTGCACTGCTAAGCCCCTCCGGCAATTATCCTCGCTGGGATCCTGTCTCCACGACAACGGCCGCCATCATGCCCCCTGCACATGAGTTACTTCCTTGTTTTCACTCGCGGGACAACAATGCGATGTTAAACACCCATTAATAACTCCTCAAGTGCTCCTGTTGGCCTCGCGCTCCGGCGGCGGGCGCTGATTCATCTCTGAGTTACCTTCGTGGCGCTTTTGATTGTGGAGCTGTGACTTAAAAATGAGTGAGCTCTCCGACCCGACAATGTATCTCACACAAACATTACTTACGAAGTAATGCACTGCACTGTTTTTAAACACAGCGGCTATAACAAAACATTACTGGTTGCCTGTGAAAGTATAAAGCTGCCGTTATGCATTTAGGCAGGAATAAAGCACGAGAAAAACCGCTCTGCCCGTCCTCTCCTCTATCCCACCTCGCTTTTATGACCATTCCTGTCCCCCCCCCCACCCCCCCCCCAAAAAAATACAGTCGCCGCCTTGGCCTCTCTCTCCTCTTTATTTCTTCCTCCACTTATATAAGTTTCTAAGTTGTATTGCTAGCAAGGGGAATAAAGGTAGGGACACACACTCAGAGAACACAATTTATTTTGTTTTGGAGAAACATCAAATGAAATGACCTTACCATTAAAAAGGCCACAGAGGGAGAAGAGGAAGGGATATTGCTTTCTCACTTATGACGTTAATCTTTTATTTTGTTGGACTGTTTTTCCATCATACTGGAGGTTCTTGTTATCCGGTGAAGCTGGCGTGTGTTGATGTGTGTGTGTGTGTGTGTCTTTGTAATTACAAATCATAAAGCTGCCCTTTTAATTTTAATTACCTCACACACTGAATTTTTCGCTTGCTGTGAAATATCTTGCTCTGTACTAAACAGCAGTTGGCGAGTGTAAATGTGAATTAGGTGTGTGTATCTGTGTGTGTGTGTGTTTTTTGTGTGCGTTCATGCAAGAAAAAGTAAATGTTTGCGTTGATCATGTATGATGAGGCTGGAGGAAGAGAGGAGGACAGCATCATGCTGATTCAGTGCGCTGTACAATATAGGGAATATCAGAGTTAGTGTTTCCTTTAAAGTGGACTGATGGGGTGAATTCAGGTAAAAGCTATTATCTTTTATTGATGTCTGTTATTAAATCCAAACCAATCACGGTGGAGAAGATAAAGAAAAAGAAAGACAGACAAACTATAAATTGAGTTTCATCCTTTAAGAGAGAGATAAGCAACGTGCGTCAGAGATCTTTATATTATTTTATTCTTTCTGTGTTTCTTAAAGAGTGATTTACTGATTTGGCATTGCACTCCTATTACACACAAGGGAGTCAGCGAGATTGTCCTGTTTTTTTGTTATTGTTGCCTACATAACCCAAGGTGTAACTCGACCATCACCACTTCCACTCAGAAATACCAATGTTGGGATACTAGTGATAAGTGTAGCTTATAGTGATGGAGGATGCGCTACAGAGCTCCTATTTAACAGCTTTTAAGTTTTTATAAATTTACATAACCATCACAGACTCATGTGACATCATCAACCATCAACCATTCAAATCATTTTAATAAAGAGGCAACAGCTGCTGCTGCTTAAACTGATGTTTGTAGTTGTGGATTTTATTACCTGTGAGCTACTCTTTAGCATTGCATTGACAGATAGTATGGTATGTTAGCATGAAAGCCAGCTATGTTGTGTGTCCTGAGGATGTCCTCATGATGATCCTGCCAGCCTCAGGCACACCCACCATCAAGGGTACACATACATGTGAGTCCAGCGTCAAACAGCGTCATATGCAGTCTGTAAATAGAATCTGTAAAATCTGTGCATTTTCTCATTAATTGAGTTTCTGAAGTGTTTAAAAGTGTAATAGAGGTTTAATGTTGACTTGTGTGTTATGTTCCTTGTAAGTAATGCATTCTACCCACCGTTCCCATTCTAGAGGTTCTTTCGGGTAATGTAGACTTTGGAAGGAATGTCAGTTGGGGGCAGGACTCAGGAGCACAGGTCCTCTATTTCCAACAAACTTTAAATTAACAGAGATCATCTCAAACATTTGCTTTTGAGTCTGACTGAAAGTAAACACAGAAAGTATTCCCATGGAAATCTTTGCGGAAAAGTATTTTGGAGAGTACTTTGAGAGAATCATGCCCCTTGCCCTGACACATCGTTCTGGACATAGTGTAGCATTGAAATTGTGCCAGAGCACGAGTCTCAGCTTTCTAAACACTTCAACTGAAATAATCTCAAACTACAGGCAGCGCCGCGGGACTACTTTCTGTTTCTCTTTGAGATGGATTCCGTTTTGTTTTGGAAAGCTATAGGCGGCTACATGACCTTGTCTTCCTTTCCCAAAACTCTGCAACAGAGGTGTTGAGCAGAATTTTGTCATGAGCAGTAGTTAAAGGGACGCAAATTTTGTTAATGAATCTTTGGTTGCCAAAGTACTGGAGCCAGTCAATCTCTTACGTTGTTGAAAACCCAAGAACACTAACAAATACGGGCTCTGTTGCTTCAGTATACATATGATCTGTTGTCGCCATCAGTCCTGAGATCCTGACTGTTGAGACAAGAGCTCACCTCAGGCTGTCTAAGCTCCGGCAGCCAATCCCTCTTAGTATCACCTGAGTCGGAGATAAATCTCACTTATAACTACCCTCTCGTTTTGCCAACACATCTAAACACTCTCTGATCACTTTCAACTGTGTCCTAATGGGGAAGCAAGCCATGCCATTACATCATTACACCCTCCCCCACCTCCCTTGTTCGCCAGTCACTCTCTCTGTCACTCTCTTTGCTCTTGCTGTCTGTTTCTGTCTCCCCGTCCCCTTCGTTAATTGTGCCCTACACCATCAGACCTGCTCGTGCTGTGACCAGATTCACCTCCAGTGGTGTATTATTAGGACGCCGGCCACCTGGGCTCTCTTTTACCCCAGGGAGGTGCATCAGGGATGACCCACTGCTGGGTGTGGGTGGCCCCTTTTCTCCTGGCCTTGACAGCCCACTGCTGAGCAGGGCAGGCTAGTTGGATGTTGCAGGACTACACTGTGCAAGCTTGGGAGTATGAGGTATGGCCATAGGCCCAGTCTGGGAAGCACTGATCCACGCTACCAGCTGCCATCTTCCTCCCCTTCCTGCATGCTCCCCTTCCGCTGCTGCGCGGCTCCTCTCTCTTCTCATGTCTATTTTTAGAGCTGGCTGATTTCTACCTTCTAAAACGGGAAAATGTGTTGTGGAACAGGAAGGTGTGTTTGTTTTGTTTGAGTTGTCTTTCTTGGACATACTACTGTGCGCTGTGCACATGCTTCACACTACGCTTGTGGTCCCCGTACATGCCACCGCACGCTGTACATTCCTGCACCACATGCTCGCACCCATTTGCATTCGGCTGCTCTCTGTTCTCGCTCCCAAGGGAGACTGTTGATTGAAGGTTTCGGTTCAAAAACTAAAAAAAATGAAATAGCAAACAACAGCGCAGCCTTTTCGGAATGCAGCAATTTTATATCGACACAGTGTGTACCACTGTGGAACTGTGGTCTGATTTTCATCTTTCTGCTTAGGTAAGCTTGGATCTTCCTCACCTCTCCTTCATCATTAGCTATCCCCCTCTGCAACGGACCGCCTCACCCCCCTCAACCCTCCTTACTCCATCATCCTCAACAGCAAGCTGCGGCTCCATAGCAGCTATCATAGGGAGAAACTACAAAGAAACTATTGAAGCTCCATGCACAGCACTAGTGACAGTAGCATCTTTGTCGAAATGCTGGAAGCCCGTCATGTTGAAAGAAGCCAACATGCCGGCCTGTTTGGCTGTGGAGAAAAGATGCTGCATTCCAGGCGAACAAGAGTGATAAATAGAAAGAGAAAAAAAATGCATCCATGTGGAGATGAAGAGACCAAAGAAACGACTGTAAAGCAGGGGAAGCTACAGGGAGAAAACCCCTAAAAGTAAATTCTTCCATAGTTTTAAGGAACGCACTGTAGCACTCATAGGGGAGCGAAGGGGGGGGGGTATTTTGCATCTTCCGCAGTATGTCTCAAGTCTTATTAAGGATGAGCAGCTCTGCGCACTGGGTGATGCAGTCTTTTTTCCGGTGTGCCCCGACTTTCCCTTCACTGGTGGGATTGCTGAATGACTGAGTGAATGTAAATGTACACCAATTAGATAAGGAACCGGCTTTTCTGTAAAGCAGCCAAATCCGGGGGGCAAGAGGAAGATGGGGGGGAGGGGGGGGGGGGGGTGCTGCTTGCCTGAAAATAAATGATCTGTATACCAATAACCCTCAGCCACCACCCGGCTCGTGTGTCCTAAAGAAAGAGTTAGAGGAGACGCCATGGCCTTGATTCCCCGCACATGGATTAACGCTCAGAGGAAGATAACACAGTAGATGATCTTCGATTTCTGAACCCAATCAGCAGATTTCCCCTTAGATACATGTAGAAACACTGACTGTGACATGTAGAGAAAGGACCTTAAAGAAGTTTTAAATGAGACTCCTACTCTGCTTTCTCATTATAAAGGACTTTGAGTCAGACATCCGTCGCTTCTTAAGTAAACTTTCATCTCACAGCTTCTTCCCTTTCTAAATCCCCTGTGCAGCAGGGTGCCTGGTTCAATCCCCGCAGCCGCACATGACCTGAGAAGAACCTAAACTTTCCTCTATAAAGACCCCGTTCGACGGAAAAGTGCTGACTAAGACCAGACTCCTTCCTGTCCCACCCTCCATTCCGCTCTCTCTCTCTCTCTCTCTCTCTCTCTCTCTCTCTCTCTCTCTCTCTCTCTCTCTCATGCGCCGGGCAGTACACCCTGGATCCATGGGATGGAGCGACGCTGGCCAACCCTTGTGAGGAAGGCACCATTAAGGAACCCATCAATATTTCATCATTGCTCACTCAGAAACATAGTTATAGAAGTTTCCAGGCCGGGGCCATTAGGGGGCAGACGTCAATACGTTATGGCAGCGAGCATCTCTCTTCACTCACCCACCCACCCACCCCCCTTTCCCTCTTTCCCTAGCCTCCATCCGTCTCCCCTCTCAAGAGGAGTCATCGGAGAAGCTTTCTCAAGACGACAGTGGTTTCCGCTACCTCTACATTAAACAAATCATTAACCATTAGGTATCCAAGGAGCACAATATCCTTTCCTGCTCCTGTCAGATGACCCCAAGTACTTTTATTAGTCTCAGTAAAGAGGAAGGGAGGGAGACACGGGTGGAGGGCTGTTTGTAAAGTCTGACTGAAGGTAACAAATCTCCAGGCACACAGCGCAAACAGCTAATTACCATGCAGACATGATTACATAACGTGATGTAGACAGGCCTCAACACTCTAGACACACTTTTAGTCAAATGTTAACTCAGGGCTCTTGAGGCGGGTCTAGCACCTTTGGTACCGGCCAACTCAGGGAGACGACAGGGCGGCTATCGGGAGACGGAACTTCCTGTCAGTCACACACAAAACTTTCCGCAGGAGAGGCAGCGTGAAACTTAATTGCAGTCTTTTTTAGGATTACAATGATTTTATAACCCTTCTTTCAAATGATCACACCTACATTAGCTGGGATGGGCACTAGCCTGCAGGCTAAAGTGTGTTAAATATTACTGTAGCAGACATTTTAATGAGTTTTCCTGCAGATCACCCTTCACCGTCCTTGGAAGTAGAAAGGTCCCGCTATATGCATTTTACCAGAGGAAATGTGAGGTCCTCCAGAAGCGCAAATCAAACCGGATCCCGTGGATGCCAAGTCCATACTAATGTAAACAACACCTCCAGACCTCTCTGAGGGCGCGAGGACCCTGCCAAGTCATTACACTTCCTCCATCACTTTTAGATCCCCATAGCTATATAGTGTGAATCCTGCTCTGGCTTTAATTAGACCATCTTATCTGTGTATCATTACTTTTTACATTGTCACAATATAGCTTAACTGCAAAACGCTGTGATCATAACCCCAAAATAAACCCGATTATTTTTCTTCTTTTTACACTCTTTAACAAATTGAACTGCATTTTAATACAAGTTCTCTGCGGGTGTGGAGCATGTTTACAACTCTTTACACAAAGTAAACATGTTTGTCAATTTTTTAAAGTTAATAATAAAAGTCGAAATGGTGTTTTAGACCCGACATGAACTCACCAGAGTGCAGAACCTCTCCGGCGGGTTTCCACACGTGATTCCGGGCGGATCCACCTTGATGCGCATGTGGTCTTTCATGGACATGGCTTTCGGCTGGCACGCGTATTGCTCCCACACTGAGCCCTCATCCGTGCTCACCAGGGACCTGCACAGGTCGTACTGGCCACGAGTGGAGGCCAAGCAGTGCAGCAGCAGCAGCAGCAACGCGGCCTGGAGGAGCATGGCCGGCTGGGGGGTCGCTTGGAGCGGGGTCCGGCGCAGGGAGAGGGGGCCACGGAGCTCAGGGGAGAGGTGACGCGCATGGAGTGGTGATTATCAGGAAACGGTGGACATCCCTATACCACCATACTGCTGCAGCGTGAATGGAGAGGCGCAGGTAAATCGACACAACTCGCCTCCAGACTAATAAATTCCCTAAATGACAGGAGGACACTGTATCGGCAACTTTCACTCAGTGTCTCCTCATAAATATCGACGGCCTCCAGAGAGGGACACTTTGTTGATTTGACGACTGGCTTCCCGTGGAGGATGGGCGGTGGATGGAGAGGCGGATAATGTTACAGAGATTAATCTTGGCATACGCTTTAACCATAGTGTTGCAGGGAGTTGTTGCGGGAGACGTCAGCGCTGATCCATGGCTCAGAGAGCGGTGTCCTGCGGGCAAACGGTGCCGGTGCCGGCCGGGCAGGAGGAGGGAGAGGCTGCTGCTCCTTCAGGTATATCCATTGGACGCTTTAGTCTGGCCGAGCTCCTTTGATTGTCCCGGGGCTAAACGGGGACAAATGTGAGAGAAGCAGGGAGTTAGTGCGGTGCGTAATGAACCATCATGCATTCATCATATATCCTTAATCATCCTGTAAAGGGAAGAATATACATATTTTTCACATCTCAATTTGAGATTAATTTGATTTGGTGTTTCCCCCCTTTTTGCATAGATACAATTTTAATGCCGTTCTTTGAAATATACATGCGCATGGGTGGGTAGCTTTCCTAACTCTTTCTCTGTGATGCGGTTGCCTAAATAGCGCTTGTTGACATCACATTAACCAAACGCGGAACTTAAAGGGGAATATGTGACAGTTCGCTTTAAAGACGACACGATCATTTAAAGCCAAAATCAAACCTGGGATGTGATCTTTGACATTTAAAGTTCAGAGTTGCACTTTAAAAAACGCACTAAAAGCGCAGCGCCTTGTGGATAACCTTGTGCGTAAAAACACGTGCTTTAGCCGGTGTGTGTGCGCAGGAGTTGTAACAGCTCCTGTGGCTCTGGCGTTGCTGGAGATGGAGGCTCCAGATGTGTTTATAATGATTGCACAGGAAGAAATGGGCACCCCGAAGAGACGCTTAACAGCCATCACTTAAAATGTGATTGTGTGCATAAAATAATGAGTCTTTCAAGAATAACAATTAAAGTAGCCTGTCCGGTTTCACTCCAGAACACTGTCATTGATTTAATAACAAACTTTAAGCACAAAAACCTGCAGCGGAAATGTGTCCTCGCCAGATTTATTCACTTTGAGATTATAACTCGATTTAACCTGAATGTATTAATACATGAATAAATATGGGTGACATATTTGTGCAGCGTCGAATCCATTCATCACAATCCGGCTGTCACTCCCTGAAGCCAGGTCCTTGCGCAGCCTGTCCCACGCCATCCACCCTGCATGCGCGGACTGTCAAAGTAAAGTCGCCAAAAGCTGTTCCCCGGCACTGACATTATTGTAGGGGTGTGTCAGGCTCCCCCCCCCTCCCACCCCCAGCATAGTGCATCCCACCGCGCAGCATCACTCACAGGATATCTATCATCTATTCACACATTAAGGTGAAACTGTGTAAATACAGCGGAAAGTGCCCGGATCACGCTGCTGCTCGGGATATTGTGCATGTAACTTTAGGGAGCTTCAGCACACAGTCGCGGTGTTTTTATCACATCAGATAAAGCACTTACTTCTCACATGCATCCGTGAGGCAGCTCAGCACTTTGTGTGGCGATGGAGCCTCCGTGCACGTCCTCCCTCCCTCTCTCTCTCTCTCCCGCTCTCTCCCTCTCTCTGCTCAGAAAGATCCTCTCTCCGACTGGTCCAGTAAATACTCGTTCCCCCTTCGCGGTCCTCACTGTTACTCCCGTTATCTTCCTCCCTGCACAGGCTCGCCGCTGATTGTTTTCGTGCCGGATACTTTTCTCTCTTTCTTCTTGTTCTTGTTCTTTTTTTTGTCTCTCTATCGCAGCGTGGATGGCTGCGCAGATCGGTGTCCTAGATCTTGAAGCGGCGGGCGAGGAAGAGGAGTGAAATCCAGCGTCCAGGAGTAGGAAAAGTATCAAATATTGACTTTGAGGGAAACGCGTGTGCCCGCCCTCCTCTGCCCCCTCTCTCCTCCTGCTGTCCCGACTTTACCAGCTCGGGTTTACCCGGGATGCTCAAGGGCAGAAAGAAAGAGGGAATAAAGAAGCTTTATGGAAAATATCACCCTCCCTTCTTCTCCTCCTCCTCCTCCCTCCTCCCTCCCCCCCTCTCTCTCGCTCTCTCTCTCTCTCTCTCTCTCTCTCTCTCTCTCTCTCTCTCTCTCTCCCTATCCCTCGCTCCCTCTCTCCCACCCTCTCTCCCTGCTAATGCCGAGGCTAAATCCTTTTACCATCACTTTCAATCACTATCTGAGCTTTCATCTGCTCCATGTCCTGCTAGCGGCCTGCCTGGACCGGGGCGGTGCAACTTCCCTGCTCCGGCTCCAAACTGTTCCCTGCCAGGTCCGCTTTGCAGCCCGCTCGGGCTTTAAAGGACCAGCAAGGGATACAAAAAAAAAAGAAGGAACTGGGACCCGGTGTTATTACATTCTCGACCTTAATATGTCCTGATGTGTAATTAAATAAATGACATCGAAAATATCATGTTGTTCACGCGGTTTTCTGGGACACTGAGTTTATATTAAAACACACACATTCCTGTAATACTGTTTTTGGATTTGTTGTGTGTTTCTCATGTCATATTCTACTTTACTTTATTCACCTTCTATATAATCATGTTCTCAAACATTAGATAACACATGTATGTTGGGGGTATTTATATTTTTCGCCATGGTTTCCTCAGCCTTTTAAGAATATGCAAACTCTGTCATTTTCTGTAGGATTATAGTGCAGGATTATCAGTGGATCTGAACTTTCAGTGTAATTATAGCCTATAGTTCACACTTACTCAGGGTCAGTGCAGTGCTGTGTAATGCTGCAGCGGAGTGGTGCTCTCCATAGTCCTGAATCTTTACCACTCTAAACAGAGGTCGCCACATAACTCAGTCGCTCTCAAACTAGAGGTCAAGATGATTATCGGATGTCAAACACAATCAAAAAACATAAACAATATTATGTTTAGGATAATTTTTGCGAAAACAATCCGTCTCCATCCTGAGGTGACCAGCGACAGCATCAACTGCAGCAGGTCAGTTTACAGCACCGCAGGAAATATTGCACGTAGGTGAAATATTTGAGAACTTGCTCAAATCAATATTCTTAGGGAAAATCAGGGTTGCAAGTCTGGTCATGCTCCTCCTAACGTTAAACGCCCCCATATTAAGTTTGTTTTACCATGTTTCTGTTGCTAAAATTTGAACGGTTAAATAGAGAACATAACAAAAGTATGCATGTTATCCACTGCTTCCCTGCCCGGGGCTGGAGGCTCTGTCAAGTGGTCACCAGGTACATTAAAGGAAAGAATAAAAATCATCTTCTAGTACTAAGGCTGTTTTTATATATATAATCTTTAAAAACATGATGAAATGAAAAGTATGTTTAATAAGTTCCAATCCAATGTGCTTGTGTCAAATATTAATTTATCTTTTGTTGCATGCTAACAATTTCTTTTTTTGAAATGTATCTTTTCATCCTTTGCCTAAGTATTTTTTCCATAAATCATCTTGAAGGCGAGGTGGTTACAAAATGTTTCCAATAAATTATGGCTTGGGATGACAAGGCAATTATTAGCTAGTAGGAGGCTAACAGAGTAATATCGCAGGTACGAGTTTGGATTTCAGCTAACAAAAAAAAGCGGCTTCATAAATTTAACCCATACTCTAAGTTTAACAACAGGAACTGAGCACCACTTAATTAAATGTGTGGCATAATATTTTCCTGTTGCTGTGGACAGAGCAATCTTCATTTTCATTAACGGAAAAGTCTAAACAGTTTTTGCTGACCTCTTGTGGTTCGGGGTCGCATCTTGCTGCCTTAGCCTAAAAGTTTAGACCACACCACAATGTGTCGGTGCACCACAACCTCACATTTGAGGTGTGGTTAGATGCAATTAAGCGCACTTACCTAACCCGACCCCACCAATCAGTCAGTGGTGAAACAGGCCCTCAAGCTTTCAAACAGAGAGTTTGGCACAGATTTACAATCTGCTGTCAATTTATTTGTCTCTTGTGAGTGGCCTAACTTTGCGAGTGCAATATTAAATCGTTTATTGTATGTATTTACTATTTAATTCATGATTTTACTAATTAATTCCTTGATTATTTGACTTATTTGGGCCTTAATGTTGACGAGACGTCACTGATGAGAAGTGGTCAAAAGTGAAATTTGTGGTCATTTAGTGGGTTATTTCGATTATCGACTGATAATCATCACAACCTCTGTCTCCATCGCAACTTTAAGTCTTAAATGTACCATTGTTTAACATGTTTTTTCAATTAGTAAATCACTGTATAATTTACTCCCTTGTTTGGTTCCTCTTGTTGAGGGGTAGCTAGTTGCTCCATGTACTGAGGCCTGAGTCCTCTGCGGCGGATGCAGGTTCAATTTCGATTTGCGACCCCCCCGCACAAACACACATACACACACACTCTCCCCTCCCCCGGTGTATGAAGTAAATTATCTTTCATTTGTCTCGATCAACAGCCCAAAACCCAAAGATATTTAATGAATTGTGATTTTAGACAATTTCCCTTTTTATTTGAAACATGTCTTCAAGAAAGCATCAGTTTCCTGTACATTTTTTTCATTAGTCAACGAACCGATTCACCTCTTGGTTGCTTATATGAGGTGAGAGATTAATTAATGGTGCTATGGATCTGCTTCCAAGTCCTCAAGAGCCCCGAACCCCCCAACACACACACACAAACACGCACCTATTTTTGGAAACCACTGAAGTGACTAACACCACTGTACCACCAACACGTGAACAGATGTCTATAATCCGCTCACACTGAGTGGGGACTCTGTAATTCACACTTCAGAGGTGAATGACAACCATCTTGGCTCCGATAATTCACACCTCTCGGTTGGCTTTATGGCAACAGAAGAACAAAGAGGCCAAAATACAAGTGGGGCAGAGAGAGAGAGCGAGAGAGAGAGATGTACGATTCAGAGGAAATTATGAACCTCTATATGAAACAGTGGCGATGCACCCAGGAGAGGATCGATAGTTTGTCCTTGCAGGGCCTTCCCTCTCGTTTCGCATCTTTGAGATGACTCTTCTTAACCCTTGTGGTACTGCAGAGGCCTCTGAGACGAGAGGACCCCCCTTGTTTCCCCACCACCGTGAGCGGGGCCAGACTGAAAGACAAATACCCCCCTCAGGGATCAATAGAGCATCACAAATACAGCATTCACTGCTAGAACAGGCTTTGATATAGAATAACACAGGCCTTTAATCGACACTGCACTGGAGCAGGGGGGGGCTGCCTAATGTGTCACACAGCGTCTGAGGCAAAGATAAAACAGTCGACACTGCTTTTGTCAGAGGTTGGCAACATTTCTAAAATAACATCAGGGTATAGTCCACCTTTAGTATTAGATTTTCAGATTTCGCCTTCACCATCAAACTCTCCTGCTCCCTCGTCTTCCTCTCACTTGTTCAGTGCGAGCGATTAAAGGCAGATTTAAATCCTCACCGATTCAGCGCTGGTCATGACTGTATGTGACGGCGCTCAAAACGTGACTTAGTGTGATTAAGCTCCAAACATTTATTTCAGAAATGGGTGAGGATTACACGTGTGGGCAGGGAGACTGTTTTAATTTCGTGCAGCCTCTGTCATTTACTGCTCTGTGTCTCAAGATAGTTTTAAGCCAACTACGCAAATTTGACATCAGTTATGATTTTGCACATGATTTTACACTTTACCGAATTCACCTGAATGTGCATCAATAACTCGATGGAAATGTCAACCCTCAACATGATGAATGAGTGATATTATATTTTGGAATTCAATTATGTCTCCATAAATAAGAGCATCAATAACGATAGAACAGCCTGTCTAAATAGACAATATGTGGCACAACAGGCCAGTGCTGTACTCATTTCCTGCTACAGTGTTAGTGATTTGACCATGCTGAGTTCGGTAGCAGTGTATATTTGTCATTGTGCTTGTGAAAAAATTCACACACATTGTTCTGAATTGGCTAAATGTGAATATTATATAATTTGTGTAATGTATTTAACAGTTTGTATAGAAACTTGCTCTGTGAATCACTCGACCTCACGGGGAGAGCTCACTGAATCTGAAAAGTTGTGTAAAATGAGTGTCAGACATTTTTTTTTGTTCTGTTCCTCTTGAGATTCCATCTTCCTCTATGGTCGGCCTCTCTACACTCTCTCTGTGTTTGTATTTTAGCAGAGGATAGAACTGTCAGAGTAGCCTCGCTGGCAGACCTTGATAAAAAAGATACCCTTCATCGTGGCAGCCCCGCAGAGTTTGGACAAGATTCAGGACAGGCCTCATCCTCCTCTCTCTCCTCCTCACTCTGTCTCTCTATTTGCCAAAAGGATGATGCAAAAGTCAACCTGTGTGGGAGTCACGCTCCCGCATAAATTAGTTGGGAACTCTGGAAACGCCCCAGACAAGTTTGTGCATGATCAGATGTGATTCACATCTATCGATGGTGACGTGCTCTGACGACATGACCAGGCTGTAATAGCAGAAACACACCAACACACACTAACACACACACACACAGGCTAAAAAGACCTGACTCATTTATTCTGTGTTTACGTACGAAAAGGTTGCACTGTACACATGCTTCCACATCCACTAGAGGGCAGTGCAGAGTCCAGATTTTCTGACAACAACAAACAAGGCAACGGTGGAGGAGATTGTGATAATGTACCTCTTAAGAATGAGGCAAATATCGTCCATGTTGTAAAAGGCAAAAGGCTTTCAGAAGACTTCCACAAATACTGACACAATGAACGCAGAGGCTGACATTAGCTCAAAGGACCTCAATGTATATCCACTGTGATGGACATATTTACAGGGTAATTCCACCAGACATACACGTCAGAATCTGTTTACACATCTCAGGGAGCACTGCTGTGTCTGTGAAAAAAGAGGTTTTATAAAAATCCCTTTGTGGCTCCAGAGGGAGTTGCATGAGGTCTGATAAATTTCCTCCTGGGATATCACTGACGTAAGACTTCAATTTTAAAAAGTGAAAACTGGGTAGCGGAGTTACACTGGATCTTACTTCAAGGGGCTACGTCATACCTGTACAGCTGTTGTTTGTAAAAGATTGGAGGTTGCAATATATGAGCTTTGTTGTTCCTGAAATGCGATTCCTTAAAAATACAACTACACGTCTGTGCTACGGCATTAAAGGAGATACAATATTGGGACAACAACAACTCCGATTAATTGCTTGTGTTTTTGAGGTTTGCTGATGTGTTGAGCGTAACTACAACATTAAGGAAGTTAAAGAAAGAGGGTCAGTAGTCTTGGTAAGAAGCCTACACTGCAAAACTCTGCTCTGTATGAATGAACAAAGGTTAACTCGTAGCATTGGCATTTTATTCAGTGACGGGACACAGCACAAAACATTCCACATTACCTGGATGTAACTGGATGAAGAAATGCAATTGAATGAGAATGAGCACAGTAACAGTGGGGACTACAAATCCTGATAGAGCCTGATCTCATACAACACATACATACAACTCTTGACTAAATCAGAACCTCTACCTTCAGAGAGAATCGATGAGGAGCAGACCTCTGTTGTCTGCTGAAACGGGTCAAGCTTAGATCAGCCATTTTTTTATTTTATCATAGTGCACCTGAATTCTCTGACCATAGCCAGGTTTTGACAAAAAAAATGTCTCCTGCTTTAACTTTGATCCCTTTTATTCAACTTTCCATTATGAGTCTGCCAATATTATAGGAATTCAGTGTTAATTGGTGTTATACTCATTTAAATTACTTTCTTGTTTGTTTTCCTCAAATATACCCCAATTTCATGAGTACAACCGGGGATATTAAATATTCAGACATTTCCATAATAATTTCTTAATATTACAAGAAAAAAGAGAAAACATTTGCTTAATAGGAAACAAGGAGAGCTTGTTCTCCTTCTGGATCCAAAATATTGATCACCAATCTAATTATTTCACAAGAAAATAGGAAACATATTTGTGAGAGTATTTCTCATGAACTTAAGACTTTATTCAGTTTTCTTGAAATCCCTAATACTCTGTTGTACATGACAGACTTGACCTGCTCTTTTGTGATTGGAGTTCATCTGATGAACAAACATTTATACCCAAATGGGTGCCTAAATATTTGAAATTATTTTACGTTACTAATGTCAAAAAGATATTCTTAAAGAAGAAGTTTTGATTGGCTTCATTTCCAACATTTCTTGCTTTTATTTTTGTCTATTTTTGGTCCATAAAGCCTCAGACAGCAGAACACCTGTCACTATGAACACATGTTGTTCTTTAAACAACCAGATGGGTCCTCCAGACAATGAATAGACACACACACACACACACACATAAGCGTATACACACACATACCAATCATGGTCTCCTAGCAACTCCTAGTTAGTGGTCCTACCTTGGGAGTGATGCTCTTTTCACTTCCATCAGGTGTTCGCCCACCAGGGAACCAGAAATAACCTTGGAGTGACCCTGAAGCACAGGGACATTTCACCTCCTTCCCGCAAACCCTTTTGCCATACCTCTTTTTTGTTTCTGTTCCCAGCGATGAAGAAAAATATTACCACCACAAACAATTTTCCTTTATATCCCCAACCTCTTAGTTGTAGTTCTGTTTTTTTTTGTGATTGTTGATCCGAAAGGGGCTGTAATGAGCAGCAAAGGCACCCGAGGGCTCATCCCTCCACATCACACTTGAGTCACTTGGTAAGGATGGATGAGTCTTAACAGCATCTGCGGAGGGCGCCGTCGGTGTCCTGTCCCACTCTGGGCCAGCTGCAGAGACACTAATCTGCTGTGCTGTGTGTGTGTTTTGTGTGGGTGCGTGTGTGTGTGTGTGTGAGGGATTGATCATACAAAAGAGGCATTGTTTAGAGTATTTTATGAGTATGTGCAGTGTTGAGTGGGGTGTGGAAGGTGAGTGTGTGTGTGTGTGTGTGTGTGTGTGTGTGTGTGTGTGTGTGTGTACACAGGTGTTTACTGGCCTCTTTTCTCCTTGTTGGCTGCTGCATGACTGAACCTCCTTGCCGTCCCCGTGTGATCGAATGATCGATGCGAAACACTTGAGGTGCCTTTCACACACACACACACACACACACACAGAAACACACACACAGACACACACTCCCTCCACTCGTCAACACTGCAAAGTGTCTCTCACCACTGAGGTTACGGTAACAAAGCCAACCTCTCACTCACCCTCTTACTCAATGGATAAATCAATTAGACATTCACTTTCTCATTCTCGAGTGTGAAGCAGCGCTCGCCGTCCCCAGCGTTCTGGACTGGCGGCGGATCTCATCTGCGTGACGGATGCGGCCACTCAAACCCTCGCATCGCTCACTTACTCATTCATGCGTTGAGTGAATGAGTGAGAATCCCCCGTTCACTGACTCACCCTCTCCCCCCCCCCTTCTCTCGTGAGACTATAGTCAATAGCTTTTGGAGTGAGGGTTTGGTTTACATATGTGAACAGTCCTCTTAAAGTGGATTTAACTGTTTGTTATTGTACTGATATCCTGTCGTCTACGAGGACCCTCTGAGGACATCTCTTGATATTTCATATATCCTGTCTGAGCTGAGTGTTTGTAGGAACATATTGCAGGTTTTAAATTTACCCCGTGTAGAGTTTTGGGGGCTTCAGCAGATAGTGTATGCTTCAAAACTCAAATCCGGTCATGTACTCACTGACTCTCCACCATCTCTCACTCATTCAACCACTTGTTAAAGTGCTCTTACTCATACTCATACTCATTTGCTGGGCGACTTACTTCTTCACTCACTCACTGACAGTGTGTGTGACTACATACAGTCGAGACTCTCCTCCCATAAAATAGCACCATGGCTTACATTCAATCATTCAATTAATTTGACTTAAGTAAATTTCAAACTAGTCAAAAGGGAATCCAAAGTGCTTTGATCAGTGGATTGGAATTAAGTGGACTTAGAGCTTAATGTAAACCCCACACCAGGGGTGTTCAATTACAATACAGAGAGGTCCAGGTCCAGAACGTTTCCTCAAGCAAAGGTCTGATTATGATTTAGTCAAATATATTTTGAAATATCAGATTCAGCTTGTAGTCAACAACTGACTGTCAAATCAAATATGGTATGATGCAATAATATTCTAACAATATTGTTTTCACATTGAACTGGCGGGATTACAAATAAGCACTCTAATTAGAATAATATGTGTGGGCTTCTAAATCTTCGACTCATGAGAGTTCATCTGCTGGGCTAAGTGGTTGTCACATGAGATGATTTACACTTCCCCCAATTGGACTGCGAATTTCTTGGGACGCATCAGTGGCGTAAAAGTTATGTGATTTATCTGTTATGTGTTGAACCTGGGCCGCAGTTTAGTCTTACACTGTATTATATTCTGGATATAAGCAACTCTTGCCCTCGAAAGTAAACAACTATTCACGTCATATATTTTACCGTTTATTAGCAGTTTGTATGTGACAGTTTATCCCTGTCCACCATTCAAGGAAGTAATTCAGGAATCACCCCCTGTTTCAGAGGACTTCTTTATATTTATTCATGGTTAAACTGTTTTGCAGTTAGTGGAAATTAGGCAAAACCAGCTACAATTCCCATCAGTCAGGCTTCTGCTTAGGAGTGTTGCTTTGAATTTAATTTAATTGTGTGAAATATTTAATAGTTATTTATTTTGACTTGTTCCTGCAATATGAGCTATTTTACCACCATCCACAGTTTATTTATAAATTTTTTCAGGTGTTAACAGCTCCTCTATTTTCTCCAAATCCAACAGTGTTCATCAACAGTAGACCCAAAGTGTGTTCCTTGGTAAAACTGCTGCCTCAGATGGAACATAGAAATAGAATCTAACATGGAACTGGGACACACACTTCCCCCATCGCACACTTTGTTTTCAGGTGGAAAGTATCTGTCTATAGGTTTTCTCTATTGACTGTTAACATATTATCCATATCGACACACTGAGTTAAATCCAAAGGAAAATGTCAGTGAAGACAAATCCATTTCCAACCTTAACCCACAGGAGTATTCCAGCAATTTAATAAAGAGGGAGGGGGAAAATTCAGAAACCCTACGCAGCAGAGGCAGAGGTATCCTGACTGTTAGTGCTGACGTAGGAGCCATGAATCATACACAGTGGATTTCCCATGATGCAACATTATCAGGTTTATTGTTTTTTAAACCTGAAAAGCCTCTCAAGAGCCACAGAAGATTTTATTTGTGCGCTCTCTCAAGATGAATTGTATCTTCAGTTCAGGAAGTTGACTCTGACATAAAAGTATTGCAGTGACCCTTTTAAAGCCGAGTTCCTCACAGACTTAGTAGAGACTTTAATTTGGTCTCAAAGCAAGACTTGGTTGAGTATGTGATTTAACGGTTTCGACTTTTATTGACCTTCTTTTTTATGATTAATTTATTTTTAGTCATCAATCAGCATGATAGTGATTTTGCTGTAATATTGTTTTTCCATTCAGCATGGAGGTAACTGCTATTGGAAACACTACATGTTACCAGCCCAAACAACCAAAGACGAACAAATTATTTGCCATGTGCTAGCGTGGCCACATTTCAGATTTATATCTCACTCACTTAGCAGCAAATTACAGCCAGGTCTGGAGGAGGATGAAAGATTTACTGTCTATTTGCCACAACGCTCCGCTAACAGTAGTTCAGCCTGCTCACACCATTATATCCTTCATTAAATGAGCTGTAGAGGAGAGAATGAGATTTATCCCGGTGCTCCGAGGGCAAACAGGGCTCAGTCTCTTCTTCAGGCTGGCGCTCCTTGTTGACATTGGTGGAGATAAATCCAGCTGGATCGATAGCAGCTTTTCGTCTCATTGATTTGCTCACACAACCTCGCCCTCGTCCCACCTTAAGTTCTTCCGCCCCGCTGACCCCTCTACGTCGCTAGTGAACGCCGCTCATTCATCTATCTACATACAGTGCCTATCCATTTCGCTGATGGTGACATTGTAGAGTGAAAGACACTCGTAGAGGTCTCACGATGTCCTGCTTTACGTTTCAAAGTATATTTTATGTTTCGCAGATTCTTCAGTTCTTCACCAGAGCTTGAAACCACAACAATAGGACTCCTGATATCAAGACAGAACAACAAGCAAGGCCTCCAGATTTATAACCAATTAAACCTTTCTCTGAAGGTACATTGTTGTGGTTAAAGTTTACGTAGGTTTAGGGACAGAAAATAATTGAAATAGATGAGGGCAATTTCATTGTTTAGGTTAAAAATTAGTAGTATTGCTTGGTATTTTTAGAGGCTGATGCTGACACTGACATTTACAGATATGTCGGCTGAAAAAGAAAATGGAAATGGTGCTAAAATGTAGTTATCAAACCATTGTGGAAAAGAAATATAAATGACGCTTGATATTTTACAGTTTGACCTCAACAATGAGAAGAAGACACAAATACCGCCAAAATATATACAACCTGAATCAGGAAAATAAAGGTTTATTCACTTATAATGTAAACGTCAATCCACATCTTTTCTGCATCTTTTTTTTCTGTGAAAGAAAACTTTTCATATCGGATCATATTGAAGATACCGATGTGTCTGTGAAAGGCTCCAATGGGCCTTTGTCGTAATTATTACAGTAGTAACCATGTGGCTAAGTTTGGGACTGATGTGTTTGACTCACATGGTACCAATGTGTGATCATGTGAGTCAAATACTCCTTCAGCTGATATCATTGTCAATTCATTTCAAACAAATGTCATATTTTGGGGGAATATGATTTTGTTTACATGGAAGAAAACTGATGCGATACGTAGTCGTTAGTGGAAAACGAGGGTGTTTAGATTTTGCCTCACTACCACAACTGTTTTGTAACTTTCAACCTACCAGCAGCAAATATTTCAAACTGAACTTTCGGGAATATGTTACTTTTCTTTCATAATCGAGACAATGTCACCGATGGGCGTCATTTTGAGTTTTTTATGATTGAAAGCCATTGGGTACAGCATGGAATGACGTCCACTGTAACCTTTCACTGCAGCAGGGTTTTGTTTCCATCACTCAATCAGCAGTGATCTTTGTTTATTTCTGTCCTTCCTCGAGGGTAAATAAGACCCAGCTTTGCCAGAGAGGAGCCTGGGTAATGAGGCTTATGTCTTTGGAAGGTCTACATCCCACAGGTCATGGGTCAGCCCCTGCGATATGGGGGAAATGGATACGAGGCTCGAGGAATCTATTTATATTATATTATACTATATTATATTTCTACGTGTGTGTGTGTGTGTGTGTGTGTGTGTGTGTGTGTGTGTGTGTGTGTTTGCATCATATTCTGTAATACTATCCTTGCTTATAGTGAATGCATTATAATATGGTTTTATTAAACAAAACAACACAACCAGTAACACACAATGGAAACAATTTAAGAGAGATTATACAAAAATTGCCAAAAAACTAATAATATGTTGTCTTGGTGCAACTTTTAAATGATAGTAAAACTTTAACTCAAGAAAAAATATAACAGTATAACTATAAAAGTATATATATTTGACCTTAACTCACCCTGCTCTCTTTTTTGTTATTGGCTTTTCCTCCTCCACGTGACCTCCTTATTAGGACCATCTGTTTCAGGAGATAACCAGTACCATATTATCCGCACATTATTAATTCCTAGTCTAGAAATACCACATACATTTTCTCTGTCTCTCCCATTAATGAGAACATGAACTGTTTTACCAGTCAAGTTACTTTCTCTTTTGTTTATTCAATTGTGTGTTTAAAACTTGCCCCCAAATGGCAAAAAAATATTCAGTTTTCAAAAATACAAAGTAATATTAATTAGGGCCTGAGCACTGACAGTGGGAGGCCCTATTGAAATTGTAAGGATGACTATTATTATTATTATTATTATTCAGGAAAATTAATTGGCTTTTTGAGGGCTTTAAAATGCTCAAATTCTTTCCAAAATTTGCAGAAAGTTAGAAAGTGGTGGAAATGTATTGTGTTTGTTTTCGCTACAATAAAGGTCGCAATGAATTTATGTTATTGCTAGGGTTCCATAATTCAAGCCCATTAAAACCACAGAGATCCTGTTTGTGATAACATCAGGAAGAAATGTTCAGTGCAACTCACGATTCTGATATTTTCCACAGGTTTTGTTACATGATGTGTTTTTCATGGTTTGTGGCCTTTTGCCTCTTTTTTCCCCTCCGGCATCAAAAGCCTTTAAACGTCTGTGTGAACATACATCAACAGCAGCTCAACTGGGGCCCAGTGCCACCAGTGGCCGCCTGTGATGAAAGCTGTTCATTATCATCAGATCCTGCACCCTAGTAGCCGCACACGGATTGACTTCAGAGCAGTCCAAATGTTTGCAGGATTTAAAAAGCATGGTTTCTCCCACTCTCTGATATCTCCCTTATTAGACCCAGACAACGTTCATTGATTCTCCTGCAATTATTTTTTCTGCTCCACCATAACTGGGAGATTTCCTTCATGCCTGGTGCAATCCTTCAGTCTGTCTGTCGGGGTGATCGCTTGTCAGAGCGTGTGCAGTGTTTCTTTCTGAATGAAAACACGTGTGTGTGTGTATGTTCCAGGACGTATGCATGTCATGTCATGTGCAGCACGTTCGCCTCCCGGCACGTGT
The DNA here is from genome assembly GCF_949316205.1 of Platichthys flesus. Lineage (NCBI taxonomy): Eukaryota > Metazoa > Chordata > Actinopteri > Pleuronectiformes > Pleuronectidae > Platichthys > Platichthys flesus. The sequence continues at coordinate 13,454,293 of NC_084963.1, read as the reverse complement.
ATCTTGACTTTTTCCATTCTACTTCTTTATGAGCACAGTCTGTGCCGTGTCTACTTTGAGGCTTACTGGTGCCAGTATCGACTATTTCTCCCACCGCATACTTATTTGGGGTGATGGGGCAGAGGGGGTAGGTGTTGGTAGGTGTGCCTCTCACGTCCACTCAGGGTGGGAACGAGGCAGGCAGTGGGCGGAGGTCTGGCCAGAGATTAGCCTTCTTCTATCTGCGTGATCCCAGGACTGAGGCAAAGACGAGGCCGTCCTCTCCTCTGCAGCTCTCCACACGCCCATTAATGTAAACGCGATCAATACGGTTGTTGTGAGACCTGCACAACTGAGAGGAGAGTGAAACCACAGACCCATGAGGTCAGAGTGCTGCCTCATTCCCACTGGCTTTCTGGGACCCATCAGATTTCCATACGTCCTCTTTATCCTGACTGGTTTTTATCTAGACATTTGAGCTGTGTCTCAGTTGAGTTTCCTTCAGAGGACGCAGTCTGTCAGGCATACGAAGCAGGCAGTCTTTGTGGGCCGCATGGATCGTGAAGGCCAAACCAAAATGAGATGGTCTGGTCCAAAGAGGCTATTCATGATTGGTGTTGGCTGAGATTGAACACAACGAGGAAGATTTAATGCCTTTAGGTACTTGATCCAACATGTCTACCATTAGCTGTTTGGTTGAGTTGAAGCGATATACGCAAGAATTTGGCCTTTGATCATTTGCCAGAGCAATTGTCTCTTTAAAAAATGATTTAGAATTGAAGCACAGTGAATCCTGGGATAGGTTGGGCCGATAAGAATCCATCTTTTGGAGCCTTTATTTTTCTGGGATATACCTAAGGGCGCATTTTTTTCGTCCGCAGGGTCCAAAGGATGTAGCATCTGGTTTGCTGCTCTGTGAATTATTCTGTTTAAATTATCGTCGAGGTTCAGTGCTGAAGTCCTAGAAGTTTGATTTCTCCGAATGGAAGCACACACTCTGTTAAAGTGAACAGCAAAAGTTTTTTAATTCTCTCTAATTTTAAATGTCAATATCAGTACGGTTTTGTCTCTTCATCTGTAATGTATGAAATTTAGCGTTCATAAAGAAGCTGTGCTTGAAAAGTTAAGATAAGCGAAGTCACACTAGCTAGAGGTTGAAGTCCTGATGTTCCATCTGGGATACCATCTGTTCCACCAGCGCTCTCCATCTCTCATTCAGCGTTTCTTTAATCGGTCTTCGTGGGAAAAAAAAAACATGAAAAAAGAAATGTCTTCCTGGGATTTACTTTCCATATTCCAAAACAGTCTGCAGCTCCCCGATGCTCTTCTTTTCCTCCTATATCTAACTTCCATGCTGTTCTTGTAATGTCTCACCTACACATTTAAACGACTTGGGTTTTTGGTTGTCAAAGGAGACCGCATATTTCCATGTCATGTCACTTCTGTCGCTCTGTGCTCAAGTTCCTTGGCTTTTTGAACCCCCCCCCCCCTCCCATGTTTGAAGGTTAGGAGCATATGACCCTTTAAATGTCAGCAAGGTTAGGGTGACTGTTATCTGCCCAGTGTGCTAGTGTCACTTTTTCGAAAGTTGATATTCTTTCTTTTTTCAGTCTAAATGGATTTTTTAAACATAAAAAAGAAAGATTCATCTTCTGTGTGTTTATTGTGACCTCTGCCAAGATGTGAGTAAATGTATTGTTGTATTGTATAGTTTAATGATCCCATAATAAGTTTTTTTTTTTTTTTTGTGGTCACAGCTGATATATGTCCTCTCTGTGGCTTCTGGCTTTCGCTGCCTGCATTTTTCTGCCCGGGCTGTTCCTCACCTGTCCACCAGATGCCCTCGGTGTACACCTCTGTCCTTCACACCTGTGAGCGGCCGTGACCTGCTGCTCTACCTTGCAGCTGCTCCTCATCTCCACCTCATCGCCAAATATTTCCCCTATTGCTGCAGCCCTGTCTCTGTACCTGCCGTCCGTCTTTCCACTGACAACTGTACCTTTGACTCTAGCTGCCTTGTGTCTGGATTGGAGAACGCCTCAGGCAGCTTTGTTCTGTCTGAATCCGACAGAGCCTGAGAGAAAACTACCCAAACCCAACAGCATCTCCGTTTTTTTCTGTCTGAATCCCACCCAGGCCCCGAAACAGTTAATGTAAGCTGCACTGAGTTTGTGCTACTCTGACCCTGACACACATTACTATTGCCAGTTTCCCCTGATAACTAACATGTGCCGTGTAAAAAGTCACATCCGGTATGTCATCTTCTCACGAGATGTCGGGTATCCACATTCTGGTCTGAATCCAGCGACTATTGGAATAATGAGAAGATCATGTAAATCTGCTGAATGGTGCATGTGAATACTTCTGCGGAAACTTGCTCTCCTTGGCTTTGCTGTGCACATTGAGTGTAATCTGTTACTTAAATGCAATTTGTATGATCCACTGATACGCAGCTCCAGATTTGACAAACTCTGGACGAAATTCAGAGAGATAATGAATATTGTTTTTTAAACTATGATTAAAGAAGTTGATTATTATTTTATTTATATATATCTATATTTCCAAACGGACAACTTTTCTTTTCTACCTTCTACATTTAGATTTACTATAAGGGATCCTCTCTCTTTTTTTTTTTAAATGGCCGATCACTTCAAATTAGCTTTAGAGCACAGTGAGGCGTGTAATAAAAATTTAATTTTTTGCACATTTGATGTTAGTATTCATGATATGGTTGGTTAATGTATTGTTTCAAAGGCAGTTCTGTTAGAGCCTGCTCCTTGACGCCTCATGAATTAAAAGCGGCAACAACATTTGATAGATTAAACTCCAGCTGTTCTAACAAAATCTACTCACATCATAGATATAATATGTTACCATATCTGTTCATGATAAAATGTTACATACTATTATTATTAGGCTGCCTATTAACATTAAACTGAAAATCCATAATTAATTAGTTTAAACTTTAGTTAATGTCACGGTTTTCTGCTGAAAAGGAACTGGAAAAGAACTCTAAAACAACTCAATAACAAAGTTATGAACTTACTAAACACTTTGTCAGGAACACCATGAAGTTTCTTGCTTTTGCTCCTGTGGATTCCACAAGATGTTGGAAACTTTCCTTTGAGATTCGGAGCAACACTTTTGCATCACCTCAATTCTGCAGATTCCTCAGCAGCACATTCATGCTGTGAATAATCGGTTCTATCACATCCCGAAGGTTTCGTATTGGATCTGGTGACTGGACAGGCCATTGAAACACATTGAACCATCGTGTTCATGTAACCAGAGATGACTTTGTTGTACTTGAACTCCCTTTTACTTTGTTACATGCTGGGTTCCCATCCCGGAAGTAGCCATTAGAAGATTGGTAAATTGTGGCAATGAAGGGGGTCAAAGCAACAATACTAAGACAGGCTGTGGCAATCACACCGTGTTTTTTTGTTATAATGAGGTCCAAAATGACACCAGCGCCACTGGAGCCTCACATGTCTGTTAGGGGTTGACAGGAGTGGAAACCTACATGATCTTCTGCTGTTGTCGGCAAAGACTGAAGGTCGCACCCCGTCCGCCTCAGGGTTCTTTGTGTTGTGAATTGGGAGATGATCTTCTACTCGTCACAGTTACAGAGTGGTCGTGCTACCTGAGTCTTTCTGTCAGTTCCAACCAGTCCACACATTCTCCCCTGATCGCGCTTGTCAATAAAACATTTTGTCCACAGAACGGTCGCTCACTGGATGTTTTTTTTGTTTTTCACACCTTTCTGATTAAAAACTCTAGAGACTGCTATGTGTGAAAATCCCAGGAGATTCGAAAGAGTTTCAAAAAATACTCATAGCAGCCTGACTGTCACCAGCAATCACGCCACGGTCGAAGTAACTGAGATCAAAGTTATCTCCTGCTCTGATGTTTGATATGAACATTAACTGACATGTATCTGCATGATGTAATGCATTGCACTGCTGCCACATAATTGTCTTTTTAGATAATTGTATGAATAAACCAGTGCATGGATATTATGAATAGTTTGGTTAGTGTATTTTAGCAATGTTTTTAGGAATGATTCTGTAATATGACAATATTAATATGTAAATCAACAAAAACAATAAAAAGAATCAGCTGAGCGATCCATACCCTTCATTGCTTATATTGTGTATATCCGTATAACACTCTTGACATCTTCTACATATGTGCTTTATCATGATACGATATTTGTTTTCATTATTTATTTATAAAAAATGTTTGTGTCAGTCACATGTTAGAAACGGCTTCCACAAACGCAATCGCTTGTGGTGATTCTTGTGGAGGATCTCGTGCTGTTTTCTCAGATCAGCCCCTCACGACTTTCTGCAACCTTTACACTAGGGGGCCAAGCAAACAACTTCCGTTGGATCTCATTAAAACATCCATAACGTTTTTGACAATCCTCTGCAGACAGGCAGGGATCCAGATGCTTGTTATCCCCCTTGCACGATCAGCTCCAAATGTTATTCATTAGGAGATAGTCTCAAGGAGGGCATCTCCTTTTGCATCGTCAGAAATGAAAGTATTGAATTCACTGACTTGCTGACTCGATGGTGCTCGATGCCAATTGAAGAATTCCCAACTTGTTTTCAACTCATCATGAGTGGAACATGAACTTGAGTGCCATGGCATTCCATACTAAAGAATAGGACTTTTTTCATCTTTGATGCTCTTGCTGCTGGGTCTCAGGAAAACCTTTGGGGAATATGAATGGGCCCACTTTAAGGGTATTCTATCCATAGCTGTTGAGGTATTTTGGTCTGAACCAAACCCCCAATATGGCTTGAGATCATCATTAGTGTGTAACAAAACCTATGAGTGTTAGTCTTAAGAAAGAGGAGACATATTTTTGAAGGTTTAGCGACTGATCTACGCTCGTTCTCATGGCGTCTTACGGGAATTGTGCTCTAACAGTAGACGCTCAGAGGAATCCATGGAGCTTTGGCACAGTCCGATCTTTGTTATGTGACTTGTGGGCCCAGGAACATTTGTTCTCCTTCATCACGAGGTATGTGTGGGATGAACGGATCCTTCCCAGGAGAGTTTTTACTGTTTGCTCGCTTTAACTCTCTCCAGCTCTCTGCTTCATCCTTTCTGCCATCTTTTTATCACTTGCTAACCTTCTTATTTTTCTGTATGTGGTTGATATTCATCGTCATTGTCTGTTTCTATTTTGTTTGATTGTGCCTGATCCCTCCCCACCACCCCCACCACCCTGCTTCAACTCTGTGGTTATTACAGTTTTCTTTGCCGGTAATCATGTGACTGGAGTAAATACAGACACACACCCACACCAGGAAATAATGAGCATGGGCAAAATCACACATCATGCAGGGCTGCTTTTTATGAGGGAGTGTTGAACTATGTGTTGTGTTGAAAACGTGAATATGGCCGTGTTGAAAATATGTGTTATTACAGGCCTGCCTCCCTGGATAGCTTGCAGAGGCTGAACAAGCTGACATTTTTAGCTTTGCAGTTTGTCTCTTTGGTACTGTTGGTCTATCTACCACCAGACGGAAATGTTACTACAGCTATCGGATGAATCCATCAAAGTTTGTGCAGTTATTCATGGTCTCCAGAGGACGTATCCTCATACGTCACCATGACGATGTTTCTTCTTTTTCGGACTCTAAATATTGAAATATTCTGATCATCAATGGATTGCATGGGAATTTGCTGCAGATTGTTCATCTAGCAGCATCATTATATGGACATTTAAATGTTCCCAGTCCTGTGGTTTGGGACAAAAGATCATGTCACTCCCATAAACTTCTACTGCACTTTATTATTTTTTTTATAAATGTATTTATGATTAGCAGATTGAAATTCTTATAAGCTAAACCAGGATAAGAGTTAACTATAACCTGCTAAGCATAGCTATGTTTATCACCGTCCAGGAAACATCAAGGAATAAACCTTCTCCCAGCACGTTGTCAACTGCAGGTCCACAGCAGGTCCATAGCTCTGGATATCCAACAGTTGTGTCCAACAGTTGTGACAATACAGTGTGATGAGAAAATATAAACCGAAAAAGGACAAGAAAACCTGGTCTTTCTGAAGACAATCCTCACTATTAAACTACAGGCAAAACGTGTTTGTAGTTTCTGGTTTCTAATAAAGCATTGTATTACAATGTGCAGAAAATGCTGCAGCACTTTATGAGTCCCACCCCTGAATGTTCCCGATCCTTCCACCTGAGAAAGGAATTTTTGTCATGGAACTTAACTCCATAGAGTTCCTCAATAGGTTTCTATTTCCTACAGAATATAAATGCGATAGAAAGTCTATTATGTCTCTATAGTTTTTTGGTCTAATTTCACCATCAAAAACAATACATGCCCACTCTCTGTCTTACTATAACATAACCATATAAAATAACCTAAAGGAAACAAAACATTTTTAACTGCGGTGAGATTAAATTCGGGAGAGTAATTTTGTTCTCGGTGAGGAAAGCTCTCAATCAACTGGTTTAGTTGAAAAAAAAATCCTGAATTGTAGTCTAGGGCATACACACACACAGACACACACACACACACACAAAGAGCCCCCCCCCCTTTTGCCTGCTAAGCCAGCGACATTCTTCTGTGCACAGGGTTTCTCTCCAGAGTCACTAGATCACTGTCGGATTAGCCCCCTATTTCCCTGCAGGCAGTTGGGGTGCCCTGAGTGTGTCTGTACTTTTCATTGTGTGGGTGTGTGTGTGTGTGTGTGTGTGTGTGTGTGTGTGTGTTTTCACGGGCATGCTTGTGAGTGAAATGGCAGAGAACACGGTGATTAACACTGGATGTGTGGTTGCTCCTGGCGCTGGCACAGTCACAGGGAAGTGCTGAGCCGTGTAAGCACCTGCTTTATTCCCCCCTAGTGAGACAACAGAATAAAGACATCAAGCACATCCCTGCACCCCCTCACCCCCTCACCCATCCGGTTCTCCCCCTGCTCCTTCACACACTCACACACACCCACCACAGATACATAGACATGCATAAGGGCCCATGTTACAGCGTCGATTCAGGCTGAGTCTCTCACAGACAAGAGGACTGTACATGACCTGCCTGTGCACCACACATGACCCTCACTGTGGGCAGAGCTTCACCTTCACAGGGATGTCGATTTCAGAACTCTCGTCAAGCCGTGACAGATTACAAACCATGACAGGCTTGTGTTATCAGACACACATACTGTATACTTAGTGTTTTTGTTGTATATTTATTTTGGGTTAGGGTAGTAGTTTACTTATATACTTGTGCTGCAGCTACTTTTGTATTAATTAATAAACTGTTTTATATCCATTGTTATTCATTTTTTATCCTTTCCATTGAAATGCTTCAATAATTCTTTGAACCATGAGACTTTCATTAATTTAGGAATGCTGTCTCCCTCTCTTTCAATCTGCTGGGCTCCATCAGAAACCCTCCAGCCCTCAGTTTTGGCCTTATTTTCTTACAAGGCCGGTGAGGCTGTGGTAGCATCTGGTGCTGGAGCTGCAAAAAAGAATAGTTGCATTGTGAAGGCTTGTGGCTTTACCTGCATGCAATTTAAAATTGTGGCACTTCGTAGAGACAGCATATTTGAGACATTAACATTGAGCAGGTTTCATTTGAATTATTATTTTCTGTATAATTACAGTAGCCTAAAATTGCATTTTAATAGATGTCTGATGTCATTAACACTAACCATTTTCTTCTGATAGGATTCAACAATATCAAGAGTATTGGAATATCCTTGTTGCTATGAGAACCTGGTCAATGAGGATTTCTCTGGTTTGGTGTTTTGTGTTCTTACATTAGTCAAACGTTTCGAAACAATATTCAAACCCAGAATATTATTGTTCAAGGGAACAGGACGTTTCATTTTGCTCACCTTTTAATAACATGATATGTGCTTCACTTGGGGATTTGCCTGTCTCTGCTCTAACTTCCGTGACAAATAACACGATGACGAAGGAAAAACACGCTGCTCGCCAGTCGGCTGTTGTCCTCCCACTGTTTGTATCGGTAATGGATCACGATTATTCATTGCGTAAGCTTGAGAATGATTTGCGCCGAAGTAGGGTCAGGTAGATTTTCATCTCCTATATTAGTGAAGAGAACTCCCATGATCCCACGCTGTTTCACAATGTCATCACAAATAGTTTTTGTTTTGTTTTTGATTTAGAGACCTAGTGGCCGAAGTTACATTTTGTAAATAAATGCATATTTTACTTTTTTCTCATCCAATCAATTGGCAGGCCTTCGGCACGTCACCCATTGGTTTGCAGTTTTGAAGCCTTGTGTTTGGTGTTTTGGTCAGCGTCCTTCTTGCTATTTAGAAAAATTATATAACCATGTAATGTGAGCCTGACCGAGAGCTGACACTGCACGCCCATCTACACTGCAACCTGCACCCATTGCACGGTTTGAGCTGTCAATCACACTGTATCCACGGCCCTATGGATACCATAAGTCACTGACTTCTATAGAAGCTTTAACTTCTCGAAACCAGTGGAGTTGCCCTCTGATGCTCACTGGAAGGAATACAACTTTCAGGGACTTCTGTATCGACTTCATTTTTCAGACCCAGAGTCTACGTCCTTTTTTATATAAGTCTAAGCATCTAACTCAGCGAGATCTCAGTAGAGTTTAATTTCTGTCGGCCTGTATTTCTTTACCAGTGGTACGCAGATGTGAGACTGCACCAATAGAAGTGGTGGCCTGCAGGTTATATGACAGTGCTGAGCAATGCTGTGTGCAGAAGCGCTGACACTGACAGGGTCTGTAGCGGTGATACTGGGGCGCTGGAGGTCTCTCAAGTGTCACAGAGCGCTATGGTCACATAATTTGATATAGCTGCAGTGGTGAGAACGAGGAAAAACACAAACAGCAATCTTTAATTATGCTGCCAGCGGCCAGTTCTCGTGGAGCTCGAGTCTCGAGGTCAGTAAATCTCATCATTTTGTACACAGAACCTATAGGAAGCCAAGTTTCTGATCCGCCCTTCTCCCTTAGTGCATCCTTCACCTTTAATCAAACGTCAGATCTTTCTTCACCTCAGATCTCTCGCCGTGACATTTCTTCAAGGGTTAATTTGCCAACAGCCATCACCAGACGTGTCAGTTTGTAGTCAAATGATCCCCCCCTTGCACAGGAACAGTGCTTAAAATTCACTCCATCTCCCCTGCCAATCACCGGTGGCTGCATCAGATCAGAGTTTTGTCTGAGCTGAGACTGAACTTGGTGGAGATCATTGGTGTCAGAGAATTCCCCCTGGCCCCCTTCCATCCCTAGAAGGTCACTTTGCCGCAGGCTCTCTTTTCCTTTCTCTGGCTCTAAGGGTTGCAGGAGAGCGGATGTGCCCGACTAATGAGAGAGAGAAAGATGGGGAGAGGACAAGAGCGCGGAAAAAAAACAGCAGCCAGCAGATTAGCTTCAGGTTTCAATTTAATATGTTAATCTGTTGTCTCAAGTTGAACTCTGCAGAGCACCCGTGATCTGAGCGACAGCACAACATGTTCTGCCAGTGTCAGTGTTTGTGAGGCATTTTCGTGCACCAACTTTCCCCTGAAAGCTGATCAAAAGCAGTTTTTCGCTTGTGTGTGTGTGTGTGTGTGTGTGTGTGTGTGTGTGTGTGTGTGTGTGTGTGTGTGTGTGTGTGTGTTTGTGTGTGTGTGCATGCTCACTTGTATGTTTGTGTCTGCTTTTGCACGCACATGTCCCTCTCTGTCACCACTGGCTTTAATCATCCATGGAGCGAGGCCAGGACAAAAGTCAGCGGTGACCCACCCACACTCATTTAGTTTGTGTGTTTGAGTGTGTGTGTGTGTGTGTGTGTGTGTGTGTGTGTGTGAGTGTGTGTGTCTGTGTGTGTCCGTGTGTGTGTATGTGTGTGTCCCTTTATGCATCGTTCTCCCCTTTTAGCCTCGGTCCTGCTGTACTGCTAATGAACCAGCAAAGCAACACATACTCCCTGCTGCTCCGTGAGCCACGACTAATAAGTTGGTCATTCAAACAAGGAAAGTATTGTAACCCCCCCCCCCCCCCCTCCAAAGAAAAAAATAAATCAAGGAGAACACAGCAAATTCATGATGTGCATCAAGCCAATAAGAATTCACAGAGAAGAAAGCTCCCATCACTCAGACCTGCTCAGGGCTTTGATGGGCAGGGAGGACTAGGAGCAATGGACGGAGCACTGCAAGACGCGAGTGAATAGTAAAGTCAGAATGTGTTTGTTGGTCTGTCACTGCTAATTCCTCATTAAAAGCGGTCCGAGGCAGCAGGAGCCCTTTGATAAGAAGCAGCACAGTGTTTGCTTTACTTCTCCGAGCGCTGTCTTCTGATCGGCCCACTGTGTGAGTTGGCTGCAGACACCGGGAGACTGGGCTGATTTACCTTATTTGAAATGTATCATTTTCATGACTCCTTCATTATTGTGTGCGTGGCTAACTGTTTGCTCAGTTGGAAATCTGGTGAATCGGAGCGTTGCTTCGCTGAGGCGGCTTTTGTCTCGGGCGAAAGACTTTGTTATAAAACAGCAGCCTGTCAGCTTCCATCTCTGCCATGAAATACTGACCACGTAATTGCTCCGAAGCCGGGCATGCGCATGTGTGTGCTGGGGGACTGTGTGAGTGCGAGTGTGCGTGCACGCGCGTGTGTGCGCAACCCACACTCAACCCTACATGTCCGCAACAAGAGCTGTATTGTATTTACAGACAAGGCTGTATTTCATAGGTCATTTCCCTCTGCTCCTCCACGGCACACTACACCCGCACCGCGTCCCTTCTAAAGCCCAGATTGAGTTCAGCTCATTTTTCAACTCTGCCTCGTGTCCAGGTTTTAATAAAGCTGGTCGTAGGGGTGGGGGTTGGGGGGGGGGGGGGGGGGGGGGGCTGTTGGCTGGAAGGTGGCGCTGTGAAAAGGCACTAATTCCGGCGCCGCTTGGTGTTGTTTTGGGATCTAATTAAGGCGGTGTTGTACTGTCACACACACGCGTCCACTTGCTCAATCATAGCGAGCAAAGACGTGTTTAAATCCAAAATGAGTTTCTGGCAGCAAACCCCTCCACGTCCACGTATCCAGAGGAGTCTGATTTATGGGGCTGAGACCCAGGAAATACCACAGACCTCCGTCTCAGTGCTCCCATTCTTTATGCTTAAAGATTGTTGGGCTTTGTTCCTTTTTTTTCCTCTCCGTTCTCTCTCTCTCTTTTTTGTCCTCTCTTTTTCTGTAATCTGTACAACTTTTTCCAAATGTCTACCTTTGTTTCTTTTCTTCTAACTCATCTCAGGGCCGACCCTAATTGCTACCTTTCCCACCTCCTCTGTTAACTCTATTGAACAGCACCTTTAATGAAAAAAGTACATCATGGAACATTTACTTAATGTTTGATAAAAGCAGTTCAACCAGGTCAGAGTTTTAACCATTTATCGCAGTGATATACAATTTTAGTTTGCGGCTCTGGAACAAATCCGAAGGAGCCAGAGTGTCCCTGAGCTCACAAGCTCATCCCTGACAGAGCCTGAGATACAGGACATTCATTGAATGTCATGAAAGTGTTTGAGAAAATAAAATCTGAATTCCTGTACAGCTCAATGCTAACATGAAGGAGGGTACGAAAGTGGAAGCAGATACATGTCTGGAGGCCGGCAGCAGATGCAGGGATCATCAGTATGGAGACTGAATGATGTTGATATGAAGCACCGACTGTGGCAGATAGGTCATGGATACACATGATGGGGAGTTTATACCTCATCAATCCTGCTGCATTCTACATATGTGACATGCAAACTCCGGAAAATGTCCAGACCCAATTCCATGTCTGAAAACAGCTTATGACTTCCCTGCCTGAACCATCACAGGGCTCCATGAGATCCCAGCAAATCAACTGATGGTACAAAGAGAGTCCCCACATGAAACCACTTTTAAATTGTCTAGATCTTTCTTGTTAAATGTTAAAGAAAGTGAAAACAAATCCTGGATCTGCACTGAATTGTACCCACAGCGCCTCCTTTTACCAGTTTCCTTACATTCATCTTGTAGTTGTTGCATAATCCTGCAATAAAAGACAGAAAAGCAAGCAAACATAACCTCCTTAACAGAAGTGAAAAGTTTGAATTATTTTGTTAAATTCAAATAATGCTTTTTGTCTCTCTCACTGCAACACATGTGTTTAGCAGCATAACCTGGAGAGACATTTCGGATCAGTTCATCTAATTCAACTAATATGGGGATGGGGATCCGTCTGTAAACTGTAGGGAATCCCCGCAATAACAAACATAACCAGTGATGCAGGTATCCTCTCACAAATAAACAATATTTTATTAGTAATGTGCATAACCTCGATTAGTTGTTCCCAAGACCCCCTAAACAAAAAGATGTTTAACTTTTCTCTTATTTTTCTTGTGAAATACAGAGAGTCTCATTTTCAAGGAGCACAAACGGGGATGCAGTTGCAGTTTTCATTTAAGGACTATTTCTTTGGTAGAAAACACAGAAGTTAGAAGCCGTATAATGAATTATACATTAATTAGACTAATCAGGACATTTCCTCTGGATGGAAGATGTTGCTGCGGATTTTTTGAAAAGTGTTTTATATGACACGGAGCGTCGCAAGTGAACTTGTGTTCACCTCGGTTTTATTGGGGTGCAGTAGAAATACTAAAGATGTTCATTTTAAAACCTAGGAAATGAAACTAAAAGTGAGGAATGTGTTTTTTTGTCATTTCTGTGAACCTTGTAAAACTCTGTCCTTTATTCTTTCATTATTATTATTGTTTTAGATGTTGAAGTAGTTGTACAGTAGCACTTTTTGGTTGTTCTCCGACCTTTTTTCCCATCCCATGACTTTCAGTATCTAGGATTTCCCTGCAAATGCTATTAAAAGTGAAAAAAGCTTATGCAACACACGCAGCATCTTAAAATCAGGGAGCTGTAAGAGTTCCCAGTGCAAGCTTCTAAAATGTATATTAATCAGATGATTTGGGTTATTCCTCTCGCACTGCGAACATGATCTGCAGTTCAAACCATGAAACAGCCTCTCATTTGGCCCTCTCTACTGTAACAGTGTGTACCTACAGTATCTCATTTCCTTGCACACTTGTATCCTCCACACTCTCATTAAGGGGTCTGACTATCCTCTAAATCCGCCAGGGTTTGATCATTAGGACGTACGGGAGGAATCAATCCGGTGAGCGAATTCACATCACATACACCTCCAGCTCTCATCAAAATGACCTTGACTGCTGCCACCGGCGGCATCGCTCGGTTTTTAGATGATGGTAGGCCGTGTGATGTGCAGATGAAGTATAGTGTTGCACATTAGCAGGTTCGAGGAGGTGAATTCCAGCGGCCTAATGAATGTGCCACGCTGACTAATTTAGCGTCCGGCTCCCACGTACGGGGTAATGAGAGCCACCGCGCGGTGACAGCGGCATTCCGTGGCTTCGAGATATCGGCAGTTGGTCTGTGGGGGGGTTCAGAGCTGTTGGTTCAGAGTCTAGTTCACCGCACCTCGGGGCCCTGATGGTGATTACCTCATCACAGTGACACTGCCTGGTCTCCTGTGTCAGCTCTCCTCAGTGCCCAGGCCTCATCCCCGGACATATGGAGTTACAAAGCATCGCAGGTTTTTTTGCACATGAGCCGCCACCTCGCCGAGTGCACACACACTGAAACGCGCTGTCACAGTGTGATTACTGCAGGTCCACGCTCGTGCCAGCTGGGCCGCCCTGTTCACATCTCTCCCTACTGTACTACAACCGGTCTCCCTCTCCATATGCAGCACACCCTGGTAATTGAACAAGTGTCACCTGAGTGTGACTGAGGTATTTTTGGTAGGTGAAGCTGCGATAGCCAGCAGTTCTGAGGATGCAGGTGCGTCGGAGGTAGAGATGAATGTGCATCAGACTGGGGCAAATGTCGCGGTTGCACAACTGAAGAGTAATAACCACAAAGGCGGGCCAACTTGTTTCTGTTTTTGTCCCCCTCCTCTGCTGATCCATCCACAAGACTGGGCAGAGATTCAGACTTCCTCTTTTCTCAGAAGAAGAGAAGAAAAAAGCAAATGTCTCCTTCACCCACATTCACCAGGGAAATTCATCATTCTGTATCCTGGGTGACTCCAGGAGCCAAAGACACTGTCACTCCCTGTATGTCATTGACGTCATCTCCAAACTTCACACTATCGCTCACACACAAATACACACACGCACTTCCACCGTGCGACATTCCCCCCGACACCCCTGTGCCTTGTACAGATCGGTGCCAGTTGTGTACACTGTATTTAAAGTACCATGCTTATTCATCTATGCATGTGCTCTTCTTATTTATTCACCTTGTAATTTATTTATCGGCTCATTTAGTCTTTTTTTATAGTATATGATCTGCGGTTCTGGAGCCGGAAACATGCATGCTGCAGCAAGATGCTGGGTTCGTTTTAACTCGGCTCATTAGCTGCAGAAGGCGGCACCGGTTAATTAAAATAATTCCCTGTTATCCCGGCTGCTTTGGTCAGCCAAATGATACCGTGGGACCGCTATGCAGCACAGACTGCTCTCGCTTGGCGAACGGTGCTCCTCGAACCACAGCTAGCCCCTAATTAGCGCTAGAGGAGGAATATTTTACCGCGAATTAACATGCCGCGCTTCGGCCTGTGCCTCTAATTGACGAGCCTCATCTGAGGGCTGGTGGATGAGTGCAGCTGTACGGCGGCTCAACTCGAGCGCAGGAGAGAAACACGCGCAGAATGTTTAACCATTTCATAATTAGCGAGAATCAAAAAGCTGCTTGTTTAGTGGCGGACCTTGAGTTGATTTTTATGGGCGTTGCATACTCACCCAGAGGAGGGTCTCCCTGTGTTCTCCCATGACCCCCACTGCACCTGCTGCAGCATGAAAGCATGGGGGGGATCTTCATAGGTTAGAGGGTAAGAGTGGTAAATATCCTATAATCCATGTTCAGATCAATATTCAAAGGTCCAGCCTAATGAAGGCATTCGGGCCAACCATAATCCAGAGTAATGGGAAGGGAACCGAAAAACACTCCTCATCAAGTCACTCTGTTGAACAACATTGAAACCAAAACAACCTTAAAGATACATATTTAAAACCCCGGGGTGGGCTTTAGCACGTAGCTGTGCTGACTGGCGCTGGTTTAAAAGTTGATATTTTAATGGCGTTTTCGGAGAGGCAGTGGGACACATGCAGGATGCTGATGTGAGTATGGGAATCAAGGAAGAAAAAGTTTCTCTAAAATAGAGATTGATTGAGTTGTTTGACAGCTAGTATTCCTCCTGTTCCTTATTGGCTCTCCTGACATTCAGGTTCAATTTAAAAAACAATTTAAAAAACAAACCCAAGAAAAAGGTTTGGAGGGCAAACATTGTTTGGAAAGTGAGAATTCTAAGTAGTCACAAAAAACAACATGGAGTCCAGTGATTGGTCCTCAAGACATGAACATACACAGGGTGTTAGAAATACTGTGGTCCAAAGACCGAGCTCCTGAAAGTATAGAAAAGCGCACACCGAACTTTGTAACCTGGTCTGTCAGGTGATGTCTTGGTGCAGGTCTGTGTGTCTCTGCTTTCATCTTTGTCTGAAAAAGGGCCAGCGCTTGAATAATTACATTCGTGGGAGGTCAAATTAAAAGTTTGTGGGAGCAGCAACTGGTGCGCAGATCTTTCTCATCTTCCAAAAGGGCTTACCAGGGAGTCAGGGGCATGCCAAAAGTTTGAAGGGCAATAGTTGGATAACGATGGCTTTAAAGAGTCAGTCGGTAGGTTTGAAAACATAAAAGAGAAGGAGAGCGAGAGCAAATTTGAACGAATACAACATCTATGCTTCTCCCCATCTTTCCACTGATTTCCAAAACTGATTTCAAAGGCCAGCACCGCGGAGCAGGCTGCAGTTCACACGTCACCATAGCTACAGAAGAGGCCACAAAAAAAACAACACAGAGACTGAAAATGCATGAGGCTAACCACCAGTGACTCACACTCCTCCACGCTCTGATTGGTGATTTCGAATTTTGTCAGAGGTTGATGCCTCACTAACTTCCATCAAATCACAGGGACAGTTTTAGAAACAATGACAAAGTTAGTTTTCTGAATATATCCAACTGCACCTTTAAAATCAAGTCAATGGGATTCACAGAACTGTTTCTCTAAATAATACATTTACATATCAATACCACTATGCCACTGTTATTATGCTAGCTTTGTGTTGTTGTTAAATTGAGCCTGTAGAAGGAGCATAATGTATCTCTGTGGTGAGCAGGCCCACTTCTGAATGTGATCAAGTCTGTTTTTGTTTGAGGCGAACAGCAGAGGGACATGATGCTAATCCTATCTTGGGGACATCTGCTGCTCCTCTCTCACCCTCATCACTTTCTCTCTTGCTTCTCAAACCTGAGCTTTGATGGATGCGTTTTATTCATTTGTGTCTGTGTAAGTGAGGAAGGTACATAGGGGTCAATTCATATTTGTATGCAAATGTTACCAGAGGATAATATTGCGATGAAAATAAAGATCTATGGAGTTATCTCATTTTAACATGCATTTTTAACCTTTTACATGAACTGAGTTGGAAGAAATCATTACTTGAACGTTCATCAGTCTGTCATTGAATGAATGGAATCCATCTTACCTTGCAAGCTAGTTAATTCACTCAAGCGAATCGAACCAACTGGCATCATGTAGCACAACCACACAGGAGATGTTCGTCAGATGTCTTCTGGGAATGAGAGACAGTGAACTACAAGCAGCCTGCTCTTAGAATTTGGTACCTTGCATCACACCCCGATGGATTCAACTGCCTTTCCGGTTTGTTGACACACTCAAAGAGGAAAGATTTTGTTGTGACTGTAGGATCCATCACGCCACCCTGTCACACACCAGCATTGATGTCCGGGATCAAATGTAATTATACACACTCAGTAAAAATACAAGGGCCCAGACCTTGGTAACGGTGGATATGGTCATGGCTAATGAGATCTGATTTTAATGTGATTTCAGTGTAAGAGATATGGGGGGAAAAAGTCCACAGTCCTTTTACTGTTGTAAAATACATCCCTGTTTTCAGCCACAGCTCCAACTTAAGAGACATATGTGTATCTAAAAATAGAAATCTTTAAATCTGTAAAGCACAAAGGGACACATTATATATATATATATATATATATTTTAACCTATGAATTCCTGATTGATTGCTATGGTACAGTAAATGGGAACGTAATATATAAATAGAGATAACACTTTCTAATAAGGCAGGGGTGGTGAGCGCTTTCCTATTATGGCCCTTTCACTTTTCCTAACAACCTTCAAGGGCCATACTAAATTATTGACCACATATTTCACACCAAGCTCTGATGTAATGCCTGGAACTGCTTCTCTTTGCCAATTTGTCTGATGGCACATGGTAAAGATGATGATGCTACTCACAGCTGGTTTTCCAGGAATGGGCCGGTCAGTCTGAGCATGTCTGGTAAAGTCAGTTTTGACAAGAGGTGCTCACAGCAGGTTGTTGTCTCAGTGATACTAACCTTAGTGCAGCCTCAGAATGGAAAAGAGCTCAGGGCGTAACGCACAGTGTGTGAAGCGTTCAGATGCCACACAAATTACTAGTTTGACGACATTTGTTGGTCAGTTGTTTCATCCTTGATCAAAGTAAAGAACTGGAAATCTCTTGCAATGTCCTCCAGTGTTTTTTCCAAAAGCTTGTGCTATATCAGTCATCCATCCACAATGGTTCGTTTAGATGATTTAGAGACGACTTCCTCGAGCAGCTCCAAAGCAGCAACAAGGCTCTTTTACACTGAATAGGGTTTTATCCTCTTAAGCTAACAACCCATTCGTCATTATTAGGACTAAAACGAATCTCGAAGCAAAAGTGTATTTGCGGTCAAGATGTCCACGGTTTTATTTCGCGATACCATGCCCAACGCCACAGGCTGCAGCAGCAGTTGCAGCCTGTTGCGCGTGTGCATATGTGTGTCCAATCATACTGCCCTTCAATCACAACCCGGGAACAAAACCCCATGTAATCTGAACCAACAAAGAAGTGAATAGTTTCTTCAGAGCAATGAGTCTGGAGGTCGGAGAAGATGCCTTGTCTCTAAAGCTTTTTCTGACACATCCATCACACCCCCACAAAAAAGAAAAAAGAAGTCGAACAGTGGCTGTAAAACCAAGGTCCAAACCGAACCAGTGGAATTCGAGTTGGGTTACAGCCCTAGTCATTATGTCTGTCACAATATCTCCCTCTGAAAGCTGCTTGTTGAATGCCAAAATTTCACTGAAGAGCGTTAACATTTTCCAAAAAAACATTTATACTTGGCATTCATCCAGTTAAGGTTGGCTTCCTCCATCACTACACAAGTGTGGCCCTGCACATGCGACACACTGGCTCATCTGTCACTTCAATAAAAAAAAAATCCATTTCTCTTAGAGAGCACAGCATCCAGCCTCTACTCTTCTTTTCTTTTCAGACGCTTTGTCATTCCACAATGACATGTAACTGCTACATATGGGTTGCAGTCCCCCTGACCCTGACCCCCTCTGGCATTCAGCCAGATGGGACCACCTTGGGAGACATGTCAGTCTACTGTTTTAAGTTATTTTCTTTTATCACAGAACAAAAATATCTCTCAGAATTGTTCTTACTTGCTTTTTTTTTAAATATATGTATGAACTACCTTGTGTGCTGGATAAAATCACGGGCAACAAATGACACAGCTGTAGAACATTCCCAATCCCTAGAATAAGGCAAGCTTTAAATGGAGGTTTTTACGTAATCTCAATATATAAATATCAATATAATTATTCTCTATAAAGATAATACCATTTTCTATTAACTATTTGTCAACAACTTCAATAGGGGTGACCATTTCTCAACACATTTTAAAACGGTCATAACCGTGACATGAAAATAGTATAACCTCGAAGTCAGAATGACTGTAGAGCACAAATACCATACATTCATATCCTACAATCTGAAAGGAAGCTGTAATATCCTGGATACAAATGCTGCCATTTGGCATTTGGAGACAGAGTCTGTGAAGTAGTGAATCTAGAAATGGAGCCGCAGATCGCGGTGAAATACATGCTCGACAAAGTCAGTTAGTCGAGTCGGTTCACCTTCACTTTTTAGTTTATGCAATAGCGTGGAGCAGGTGGGATGGGACATACATCCATAATGCACTGGTTTTTGAGAAGTCGCCATATTGTCCATCTTTATATAGAGTCAAGGTAAGAAGTTACAGGATCTAAAGTTACAGATGCACAAACACGGTAGATTGTTTTTTTTGCCTCCTTTTTTCCCCGAGTTGCATTATCAAAAGAGACACTAGCACCTTTTATGTGGAAAACAAAGCCATAGCCACGGGTCTGAACCAGTTCTGTGTCAACAGCTGTCACAGTGACATGAAGATCCCGAAAATATATTTTGCACTGATAAAGACTTCAAGCTTTCAAAATGTACAATTTGTCAAGGCCGTGTAAAGATTGAGTGTAGAACATAACCAGAACACACCTAAAGCAGCGCTACCAAGGCCAGAGCGTTTTATTTTAAAAGGATAAACCTGTGGGACCGATTTTCTTTACAAAAAGAATCGAATCGAAACACTAGAGGCCAAACGTGTCTTGATTTTTATCCCTTTAGTCTGGATCAATGTCTAAAAACACTGGATTCCACAAACCCCTTAATGCAATCGACAGCAGCTTTTTCCGTCTCCATGTCCGAACTGAGATGATATCACTCTCCCTTCAGTAGTGATGACTCGACGAAGCTCCTCCAGAGCTACAGAAAACATTATACCATGTTTTTTTTACACAGTAGTACTCCCCATTACTATTAATGTGATTTTGATGTAGGTCTATTTCCCTTTTAAATTAATCAAAATGACACATTTCACACAGTATTTAAACCTTTTAGGTTTCAGGAAAGTGATGCAGAGCAGCATGGAGCAAAATCTTCATATTATCAACTTATTACAGCTGCAGACTGGATGTTGAGTAAACAATGACCTCTGCCAAGGCGGTCATTGTTTACTTTACTTGTTTCTGTCAGCAGAATTATGCAACAACGACCAAACTTCTTCTTGAAACCTGCTGGAAGGGTGGGGTACAGTCAAAATGTTTACTCTCATAGCTGATCGGATTCAACGGCAGATCCAGGATTTTTAACATTGTTAGATAAAAAAAAATTAAAATGTGGTTTCATAAGGGGACTGGTGGGTTAGCGGGATTACGTAAAAACTGAACCGATATCCATGGCCTTCAGTGGAGGGCTGCTTCGTGGCCAAAGGAAGGAGCATATTCATTTTTAGAGTGGCTCCGGATAAATGGGTGGATCCAGGATTTTCTTTTCACTTTCTTTGACATTGTTAAACTTCTCAGAGATTCTTTCTGTTAAATGGCTCATAAGTTTCTCTCACTTGCTTTCTGTAAAGTAAAGCATTGGAGAACCTCTCACTTGTCATATTTACCTCCGCCAATGAGGTTATGGTTCTCTTTTGTCTTCCTGTCAGACGTTGGAGGGATGTGGTATGTGTCAGCAGACAATTAAATGTTGGTGTGGATCCGGATCCGAGGGCGGATGCAGGATTTTTTTTTTCACTTTCTTGTTCAAACAAATCAGGCATGTTCAAGGGATTGGTGGTTATGAATGTGTGCGAATTGTTGTAGATCCAAATAAAAATGTAGATCTATTAAATTTAAATGTGGGGACTGTTGGGCCTTGGTGTAGGTGTGTGCTCTCTGAGTGCCTTATTAGTTTCCTTGTACTGGCTCATTTACACTAGGGTTCATTCAGTAATTACACAATTGAGTTGTGCTTATTCTTCCTCTTGTGTAGATTACTAAATACTATTCTATCTGTTGGTAAAAATATCCTCCCAATATTTCCTCTGAAGATGTGTCTCTTCTTCTCTCCCCCTGTTTCTGCCTTTTGTCTCTCTTTGAAGGGCTGTAACAACACTGTCACATTTTAACATATTGGTTGTTAGAAGAGTGGGTGGGCGAAGCCGACTCTTCTTAAGAATGTTCTTTTATCCGTCTGTTTGTGTGGTGATGTTTGTTCTCGGCATACTAATCTCGCAGTCAACGGTGGTAAAGCCCAAGTTGTGTATTTCGGAGACCCGTGAATCTTTTGATCAGACCAGCACTTCCTGCTGAGCCCCTTCGCAACCCTACCGAGGCTTGTTTGCAGCTGCATACACACAAACTGCTGCCGGAGTAGTTCTCACACACAGGCTAATACTGTATGCTCACACACACACACACATACACACACACACACACACGCACACACATTAACAATTCTCACACAGAAACGTGTCTTTGTCCACTTTCTGATAATGACAGCAGAAGCATGAAGGTACACATGGTCTGCATGGCCACATACATCCATTGATAGTGGCTTGAGAAAACATGCTGTGGTTCACCTTTACCATGCACCCTTTGTGGCGTTGACACACACACACACACACACACACACGGATACACATATACACTTTTGAGCACGCTCACTGACACATGAAAGCAGACACAGAGACGAGCAGCCTCCGTGGGCCTCAGGGAGCTCTAATGGCCTTGTAGAGTGCAGTCAGGGAGAGTGAGGGTGAAGAGCAGAGCAAGGTGAAGGCGCACAGCTCCACTTTAAACACTCGCCCGCGCACACACACACACACACACGCAAGTGCACGTTAAGATACACACGCATTGGTGAAAAGTACAGCACACAGAGAAAGCGCGCAACTAACAAACATGCCACTATAAGCAGATTTCAGCGCAACACACACTCTCTCTCTCTCTCTCTCTCTCTCTCTCTCTCTCCCTCTCCCTCTCTCCCTCTCTCTCTCGATCACACACACACGCTGCATTGCTACAGTCAAGCAGCCCTGTCCTGATGAAGCTGCTATTTCTAAAAGGAGCAGAACATGAATTATGCAGGTTCGTCTTCACATGAGGGGGTTCTTCTCCTTCTCCGCCGCATTCCTCTAAGCCAGCTGTTTTCTATTCCTCCTCTGACTCTCCTCCACTCTCTCGTCTACTCTTTTAAACTCATCTTCTCATCCCAAACACTTCTATCAATTTCACTTTAAATCATGTCTCCCCCCCCAAAAAAAACTTTGTCTCCCTCCTCGCTCCTGCACGCTGCTCCCCCCCCCCCCCCCCCCCTGGGCTCCCCACGCTTTCCCTTCTCTGCTCTCTGCTGCACCAACTAACCCTTTTCCATCTCTTTATGTTTGTCTTGACGTTGCACACACTCCTCCTCTTCTCCCCATACTGCTGCTCCCCTATCCCTCTGGATGGAGTGCTGAGCGGAGGAAGGGAAGAGGGCCAGTGCTGCTCCAGTGGTATCGGATTCTCATAAGTGTGTGAAAGACGAGAAGCGGAAGTCTTACGGTTTGTCATCTGCCCCTCGCCATAACTTTCCCCGATTAGGACTGTGAGACAAATGCCCTGAATCATCGGCGACCATCTCATTAGGCAGTGTTTGTTTGTTTGCTGAGAAGGTGTACGTGGGCTGGTGTTTATTTGTGTCAGTGTGGTGACAGTGAGGGTGAGACAAATGAGATTTTTACACCAGCACTGTAGTCTAACAGCTACACTGCATGTTTCTTTATGTGCATGTATGTGTTAGAGGGCTAGTTATTCTCTTTGCAGCATTGAATACATTTAAAAAAAAAAAACAGACATCTATGTCGCTTCCAAGTCTCTGCGGCTCCCAGAGTAACAAGGACATTTACACAGTGAACAGTTGTCACTGGAACTACTGTCTATGAAGAAACAGTCTCTGGGAAAACTATTCACAGTCAGTTGTGTTATCCAGACTAACAAGGACACAGTTTATGGAGAGACATGTTGTGGTTTTTCGGCAGGAAGTGTCGCACACTCTGAATTTTTAACCAACAATGCCTTAGCCCGTCTCTAAAACAAGAGTTGAAGTGAAACCAGAACTCCCCGGTCGGATCACACTGACATTTAAACGACCAAAAGCCAGCCCTGGATACAATGTTAATGTACAAATTTCTGTTTTTAGCAGCCTTTAATGGATACCATTTTCTATAGGTCAAGTGCGTGTCATTTAAACAGCCCAAAGCCCAAGGTGATTGCAAATTATAGTATCACAAATTTAACTGTTTCAGTCTACAGTAACACCTTGTACTGTGAAGTGAGTTCAACACGCCAAGAAAATGTTGTCGTCCTCACGTTTATTTCCAAATAATCTCCTCAGTATTTTGCTGGAGGTCCAAATCCTTTGATTTTAAAAACTTCCATAAGTGGACCTTAAATTCAGCAGTAATGAAGAATAAAGTTTCCAATAATTCCATAAGTAATAAATATTCACTTGGGTTTATAACAGAGCAATTAATTTATGCTAACTCACCTGAATGACAACAGAACAATGTGTGTGTTATGCAAAAGAAACAGCAGCTACAATCTTCACCATGCTTCACGATGCTCTATAAGCTTTGTGATGAATATGAGAACTCAACTCTCTGCCACTAGCGTCCAACATATCCATTTAGGATGAAATATCCCATGTCTGTACAATATATTATCTTTAATATTAATATTAATTAATTGATTTAATATTAATTAATTGATTTACTTGATAACTGCTCCACAAGTCATGTTTATTTATTTGAAAGAATTATTATTATTTGAGCAGTTTTGAAGTCAGCAGGTCTTTTAATGTTATTTCTTTTGGTTCAATAAAAAGTCTTACGGTTCTTTGTGTCTCTTTCATTTGATTGTATATTATTACAAGTGAGCAGAATCCCACTCACTTCCTTTGTGTACGGCCGAGGCATAAGGCTCACAGAGATCAGAGCTGCTGCTGCTGCTGGAATCCAGAGACAAACAAGGTCACCTCCCTCGCTAGTCCTGTGGTCGGAAGTCACCACTGGGCCAATCACGGGGGCCATTTCCATCTCTCTCTCTCTCTCTCAAAGCAGCTGCTTTGTCCTTGTGGAATCGATCCAGAGTGGCAGTGTCGGGTCGGTTCTGCCATGCCCCTGTCAGCAGGGAATCCAGGCGTTCTTAACAAGAGCACATCGTGTTGCCTGGGTTGCGCCTTCAGGGTCCAGATTCACCCGGCTCCAGAACACCTATGTGGTCTGGACCACCGCCATCTCTGCAGCAGCAGCACACACATGGCCACCATGGCTGAGTTTGACTGTGTGTGACAGTTTGTGTTCATGCAGTTTAGGTTTATGACCTTGTTTGTACCTGCGGGATGACAGCAGGCCCTCACATCGGGGAGCTTTTCTATCTGTACTTGCAACTACAAAAAGTTTGGCCCTTTTTATCCTTCAAGGGTGACGCTTGAGTTTAGACAAGATCTCTGATGTGTCTGTGCAACTAGAACTGTTGTTTTCACAACACAGAGGTCCTTGACACAAAGGGAGCCTCATGATGATCTGATCTTTGCCAGATGCGTTTCCCGTATTACGAAAGTCCCTTCAGAGGATTTGGGGGGGTGCAGCATTCCTGAGGCAGGACATAATGTACAAACTCTGTTGCGAAAATAATAATAATAATGTTTTTGTTCACAGCACATTAAGGCCCCAGCCCGTCAAACCAAAAGCCCTCAAACTTCATGTTCTTCCCAAGTTGAAATCTTTATTCTTGTCTTTTACATTTATGGCTCCTCTGTTTTATCCTGAGTTGTTTGTATTCCAAACTAGGTCTTTTGCCACGAACAAAATCCCTAGTTTGGAGTCATTGTCTTTTCGATTATTTCTTGTCCCATAACCTTCTTGGGCTGCTTGGTTCCCCCGTGCATATAGCGCTATAGTGGGCGAGCTCAGGCGAGAGAATGCCCGGCAAACGGTGATGAATTATCGTGATCTATTTAAAGTGCCCAATACACAGTGGAAGGTAAAAAAAAATGCTAACTGGCTAGACGTGTTTCTCATTGGCTGTTTGCATACTTCTCTAAAGCAACAGATAAAGCAGAGAGGAGGCAGTTAAAAGGCGACCAAAGTTGGATTACCTGTGTAGTTAAATTCCAGTGGTACATTGTTGGAAACATTGTGGATAATTTAATGTCACAAGTCAACAACATATATAACGTAGGTCTAATCATTTTCAAGACGCTATATCTTGAAAGTATTACGTTTTTAGCTGTAACTGCAAAATATTATGAATAATTCCCCCATCAGCTTTTGGATTGGTTCCTTATTAGCCGTGTTTTAACCACGCAATTCAGCCTGCCAACGGGTATGAACTGTTGTTTGTCCACAGTATATGAAAGACAACTGAGTGACGGTGGAGATCGCTGCATTGTTAACCTCACAGTGCCCTGTTCTCCTCCAGGAGAACGCTGGAACAGAGACGTGCTGCTTCCCACTCAATCCCATTTCCTCAGCTGACCTGCTGTTGCCCCAACAAGGCTCAGACTCAAACAGTAAACCCTCCAATTCTGGGGAGACGAGCAGAAGTTGAAGGTGTTTACACGAGGGTTTGAGCGGATGTGCTGCTGGACAAATATTGGCATTAACCCCACTAGATAAAACTTTTCTCTGCTTTGCCACTTCTCTCCCGTCTTCCCCCCCCCCCCCCCCCCCCCCCCACACACTCTCCTCCCAAAGCAACCGCGGAGCTTGTGGCGCAATGGGCCGTAATTTTCCAGCTCTTGTTCGGACATCTTTTTTTGTTTAATCGTGAGAGATTGAAAGGATTAAACTGGAGATTACCAATGGCTGGATTACACTGACCCAGATATTGTGAGGCATCTGAGGGACAGGATGAGGGAAGAGAGAGAGAGATAGACATAGTAAGGGAAGTAGAGGAGGTAGAGAACAATGGGACTTGTCAGGGGAGATGAAGGTGGATACATGACGAGAAAGACAGATGCAAGGGAGGAGGAGAGAGGAGGGGGCGATGGGAAGGGATTTGCGAGGTTAGTCGTGTGGGATGGGAGATGTGTGAGGAATGGAAAAGGTGGTAGGGAAATGGAGTCAAAGTTTGATGAAAGGACATATAATGTTTTTTGGAAGCTCAGCTCTCACTTTCATAGTGTTGGATATCATTCCTGTTGGTTAGAGTAAGATTATACCCACCTTCCCATGGTTACTTTCTGAGTGAGACCTAGGGACAATGGGATATTACAAAAGACTCAAGGTTCATCAAACTTTTCTAAAAGGCAAACTGTAAAATGATGACCCAAAGTGTTGTGTGCACTGCTCTCTCTGTGCCATGGAACATTTTAGGAGCCTTCATTCAGGTCCTGCTTTTATTGCTGCTTCCTACATACGTTTTTATTTATTTATGTGTCAGGCCAATGCATTTGGCCCTCCCCTTGTCGGGATGACAAGACACTCCGTATTTACAAACACATTATACATCTCCTTCCATGCATCAGGTAGATAGATAAGTAAATAATTTAATTGAATAACAAATAAATAATTGAATGCATACATACATACATACATACATACATATATACATACATATATACATACAGACAGACAGAAAAATATTGTCAACTTTTATGAATAGTTATCTAAATTTTTCGGACAGTTAATCAAATCAAAGAAAATAATTGGCAGATTGATCAATGATTCAATTATTGAATAGCACCCTAGCCTTACATTAGTCAGTATGATGTTATTGTAACTGACTGATGTGATAAAACCGAGGTTCTACACCAGGAAAGATCATGTTTATTTGTTGTATTTTCTCTTAATCTTTTCCCCCAAATTACAGGTTGTGGCTTCGCAACAAGTTATTAAGATTTGTAAAAGCTTGAAGGTCATCAACACAGTCCAAAGAAATTTGCACTGCTGTTTCTGAGCTTGTGCGTGCTCTTGTCACTGACACACGGAAAAAAAACACATTTGCAATTTTATGCTCTCGCGTAAGCAATAACACATGCCCAGACACTTACATGCGCACGCAAACACTTACGCCCATACAGAGTGGCTTATTACAAATCCACATCCCATATTGAGGGATTTATTCATCAGATTCAGATCAGATTCTGTGTCATCTCTGCTGATCCATGTTTCATTCATTTAGAACTGCCAGTTTTGGTTTAACTGGAAGTCTGAACAGATTTATCAAAGCCATGGATGAGAGTCATAATGGGTCTGAGAGAAGAGAGAGAAGAGGTGAGAGAACAGATGGAGATGGAGCAAAGCTACAGCGGCGCAGTGGATGGGAAGCTGCACAATCATTCAACTACTGCCTCATGACAAAGTCGGTTTTATTGATGATAAGAGACCAATCATGAAAGAGACTCCTAAAAATAATCTGGTTTTTCATGTAGTGGATTTAAAACATGGGTCAAGTTCAAGTTCATCCTTAAAAAGGCGAGTAAACAGAAGAGAAACTCTTCATGCATAAGGCCACAAAGTGAAAGATCTATCAGTTGAGATTATGTGAATACATTATTCAGAGTAGGGGCCAAAGTCAGGCAGGCTGACAGGCCTTTCTGCATCCATATCCTGTCCCCCTTGTTTACTCCGGGGGCTCTCTTTTGCATTGGCTACAATACCTTGATGTCACCCATCGATTGTCAGCAGTTAGAGAGACGTGCGCAATGCCCTGATTAGCATACAATTAGGATTGACCTGCCGCCCCTGGGACCGGACGGAGCGAGCGATGGATGGAGCACTTTGTAGGGGAGGCAGCGACCGAGGGAACAGCAGCCTGACACAGTGGCTTCTGTTTCTGCTGACACGTGCAGGACAGAGGCGGGGTCTCAGAGGGCACCGTGGGCCAAGGTGTGCCAAACCTTTATTGACGTCTGGGAAAGGTGTCTCAGCCACGCTGACGGACGCCACTGTGAGGGCTTAATGACCGTCCTAGCCAGGGAAGAGGTGTATAAATGAGTGTACGTGTTTGTACTTCTTTGTAAGGTGGAGTGACTGCATGTTGGGAGAAGCCAGAGAGTTCATACAGAACTATAGGACTTTTTACACATCCTCTCATTGGCTGCGTTCACACTGCAAACCTCTGTGCTGAATTCAGATTTACAACTCTGTCTTTTTTTGTCTGTTCCTATTCTTTTTCAAACGTGGCCGACATCTGATTCTGGTCAGTATCCTGAACTGACCCTCATGCGCATAAGAGGAAAACAAAGACGTCACACGCAGCACTCTGTTGTACGGAAGTTAACGTTGAGGCCACTGGAGTCAGCATTTACTGTTTAATTTATTAGCTGATGTGCAGTCGAAGTCAGCAAATTGCTGAGCAGATGATACCAAGGATGAGGAGAAACAGAGCCACATTTTTTTGTTATGGCCTTTTGTGGAGCAATGGCTGCTGTGGAGGTTTGTGTGGAGCCCAGAGCGAATTTGTGGTGTGACAGAATTGTGGGAATCTTTCTAGTGTGACGTAAAAGTCTGAATTCTATGAATTCCAATGTTACTGTTCATACCATCTTTATACCACATGGACGATGGCACTGCACTCTAAAAGCGAAGCCAAATCGTCTCGATTGCCACCTGGTGGCTGGCTGCATTATAGGTCATAAACCCAGCTCCATGTTGGTGGATGGGACATGGGAATCACACAGGACAGTTCTCGTAACACAGATGTATGTATGTTCATTTTTCCAAAAGGGTTTACTTTTATTTACATGATTGTGAGAGCTGAGAATCAGCTGAGACTGAATCGTGATTGGTTGAGAGCATGTATCGATGGGACCTCGATACCGTGACTCGTATTCAGGACATTTTGGCCTTGCTTTTGTATAACAGAAGGAAGTGAAGATGCATTGTTAATTTTGATAAACAGTCTATGGTTCAGACTGATGTTACCTTGTAATAAAAGAGAACTGTATCTGCTTTAGGCGCACATATGGAAGTGTCCCAATCAGATCAGATTCAGTTTCGGGACACTAACCTCCACTCAGAACAAAACCTTTATTCAGCAGTAAAACAGAAAAAAATGTATATTCATTTAATGTAGATTGATTACAAACAGAGAAAATTTTTGGTAACTGAAGGACAAATCTTATAACTTAATTCTTGAGTATTATTTTTCCATGAATATGACAGCGAAGTTAACATTGGTGGTTTATGAAATGTTTTGTGCTTTAAAAACGATTTATTACTGCTTATTATTGGCCAGCAATTGACCAAATATGCAAGATAATGACATTTCTACAAACTCGGTTTCATGATAGTTGTCAACCGTTAGCGCGCTGACGTGCTCATCTAGGATCAGCACATCAGCCTGTGTGCGATGTTCTGTGAGCATGCTGATGTTAGCATTTAGCTCAAAATACCTTTGTGCCTCAGCAATCCGTTAGTGTGCAGTACACACTTTCCATCCATCCATCCATCCATCCATCCATCCATCCATCCATCAATCCAAAATAGATCCTTGAATTTGAATATTCTAAATTCTGCCATTAGCTTTAAAAATCACTTTTCAATTAATCAAACCTGCTTCTGTTTTGCAAGCAGTTGTTACGGCAGCAAGATATAATTCATTTTTCCCCCCCTCAAAGACAGGGAAATAATTATCTCATTGGGAAAAAAAATTTGAACTTTGCCCTTTTGAACTGTGTGTTAAATGGCGTCAGGTGAATCACGGACGCACAGCGCTGAGACTGGTTGAGTGTCCATGAATTTATAAGAGTGGAGCATGCTGAAATATGAAAACGTTCTGCTAAGATGAAGCATTGCTTTGGGAAACAGTTGTAATTCTCTCGCTGGCCTCCTAATGACCTCACATGCTTGTGCTGTAACAGAGATTTATGTTTGAAGATTTGACCTTTCTGTTATCTCCTCTTGTGAGATCTGTTTTCATCATATCCCCTGCTCTCCTCTCCTCTCCTCTCCTCTCCTCTCCTCTCCTCTCCTCTCCTCTCCTCTCCTCTCCTCTCCTCTCCGCTCCTCTCCTCTCCTCTCCTCTCCTCTCCTCTCCACACCTGTCTGTCGTATTCGAGGACCATATAGACCCCGGCAAGTTACCTCTGCAGCTGCAGCATGCAAAGCCTTAATCAGAAGTGTGTATCAATAGTATCGAACCCAGAAATCCCCTTGTGTCCCATGGCGTTTGTTCTGATGCATTGATGTACTATTGACGGAAACAGGACGGCCAGCAGTGACAAATTAAAATGTCAGCCGTGGCAAAGGTGAGCCTCGCCTCCCCTCACCGCGTCCTTAAGGTGGGGTGACAGGCCATCGGCTGAACGATTCCTGATAAAATGCTGACACTTCACTCCCACACACACATACACACACCAACAAGGACATTGGTGACAGAGGGAGTTGCATATTAAAAGGAAGTGAGTCAGGTGAGAGGACAAGTAAGGGGAAAAGCCTGTGACATAATGGTTAAATAAGAGGATTCTGGTTAGTAATGTTGGTTATAACTGAGCTCAAACAGTCAATGGGTCTATTTATTAAAAGCTGCTCCTTGCTCACACATAACAGATCAGTTCTTGAGCCACTTGCTTACATCTCAATAAACTATGATTATAGAGCACTCATGAACACTGTAATTACAGAAATGAGAGCGGTTTCCTAGATTCAGACAGATTTATAATGTTCGTGTGTCATTTAGCATGAGTAGGCTTGATGCACATTGATTTAACGCAGTGTGTTCGGAGGAGTGAGATGAAATGAAGACAGAGTGACGGAGGAAACTGACGCCCGGCAATGCTGTCAACATTTGTCCATCACCGGATCTGTGCGTCTGCTCTCGCTCCATCTACCCACACAAGGCACAGAGATACACAAGCACAGGATAAAGATATGGAGTATACAACTGCAAAAAAAAGGAACCACATAAATCACTGATCGCTCTCGTTGCCACTCTCCTGACTCTTTGGACTATTTTGACAGTTGATCCGAATGTAATTGCGGCTACTTAGAAACGTGCTCCGACGCACGGTTAATCTGTCAACGCCATTCATCTGATGTTCCAGCTGTTCATTAGTTGTAATGGAGCACGCACTGTGGATGAGCGCGACTGTGACAGCCGACTGTCGAAGCGGCCCGGGACGGCTTTGGTAGCACGGCCTCGAGAGGACCCTCATCAGCCAACCAGGGTCAAGGACTGCCGCCGATTGACAGCTCTGTTTAAGACATCTACATCAAGTCATTGTGTTGACATGACGTGCATCCCAACTTGCTGGGGACTAACGAGTGCCTCGGCTGTAGGGGTGTCTGGTTTTTTCCGGCCAGTAGACTGCTCTGATTTCCTGCTGTTGTAAGTAATGGATGGAGTGGTACTGTTGGTATCAGGTTTGTTTTATTCATGTTCTCTGTTGCAATATTAAGCCTGCTATCGAGCCATCCTTGACTGACCTGCACTGACGGGAGCCTCTGCAGTATGAACACACCGGCTCCTCGCCTCGCTCCGGTGTAGCCCAGATTCAGCCTGATCAACATGGGCTGCAGTCTAATTTATGCATCCGCATGTGATTTACAGAACACCCATTAGCATAGCATCTGCCAACTCCGTCCTGTACGTCATGAGAAAAATGTTTCATACAGGGACGGATCTGTATCACCCTGCATGGTTTAAAACCAGTAATGGCATTGAGGCATGATGTTTATGGGCAGGAAAAGGTAAACAGGTCAGCTGCTCCTGCGCCCCGCGGCCGTCCCGCTCCCTTCACTCACTCTCAGATCCACAAACAACTCCGGGTTTTTATTCCGTCCTCTACCGAAAGTGCTCCGTCATTGAAAATTTGGCATCATCCGCGTGAATCAATAAAATAAATGTGTTAACATCATTGTTTAGTAAAACCAGCCATGCTGTGTGGGTATTTTATTGTACAGTATACGCGACATAAATACTTTATGTGCATGATGTGATTAAACATTAGAAGGTAGAGACATAAAGAGCAGTTTGTCGAGTTAAAGATCTGCCACAACTTACACTGTAATTATACCGCCCTGGCAATAAGCTTACACAGTGTCTGCCACCAATAAACACAGGGGGTAACTTTTATTGGGCATTTATTGACAGCTCACCTCTGTAAAACTGGATCAGAAGCACATATCCCTGACAGAAACCTAAATCTAACCAACAATATAGGCAACAACAACATAGATAAATTGCAGCAGTCACTGTGTGTCTCGTGAACTCTGCAGGGAATCCCCGACACTTTCATTCGTTTTTACACTCGGTCTTGTGCTGATAAACAAACAAGATATGATGTGTTAATTAAAGTGCTTTAGAGATACGCTTGGATTTTTTTTATCTATGGGAAGGCTTGCTCTTTCTCTCTATTCCTTTTCTGTCCCAAGCTAAGCTAACAAAGCTACTGGCACCTGTATGTTTACTGTACAGACACAAGTGCAGAATCAATCTCATAGAACTCCCAAAGAAGTGTTGGGTGTGACTTGTTGGACTGTTCCATCGTTATATGTCTGTTCTGAACCTATTTTTCATATGTTTGTTAAGCAATCGAAATAGAATTAAGAAGTTCACAATTTTTCAAAACGAAAGCTCTGTAATTCCGTTTGATTTAAAGTGTAACAGCAATAAAACAAACATTGTGTGTTTACTTGGCAGACAAATTGCTAAAAGAAAAAGTGATACTTTGAATTTTCCAAATGATCTGGCAATGACCTGTAGGTGCATTTTGTGTTTTGTTTGTGTTGTCAGTGTAAATCAGGTTCATAACCTATTGTGTGACAACAGATATGTTGCTCAGAAGTCACACGTGATACAGATGCTGCTTACTTCTACTACTTCTATTCTTTTCCCACTTTCATTAGTCATTAATGCTGTTACTTTTTTTTGTTGTGTTGTTTGAGCAAGAGAAAGTCATTTTGCTATTTCATCATGTTAACAAGTGTATTTATTTTTGGTTGCTTTCAATCTCCCTCCCTCAAATTTATGATTTGATTTCAGCATTTCGATGATGACTTCTTAATTGTTTTCAAGGAGATAGAAAAGAACAAAATATTAAAAAACGAAATAACCAAACAAGAAAAAACATATGTAAAATAGTAGTTTACAGTGTTCGATTTAAAATTGAATAAATTAACCTGCTTTGAATGGAAGTGCTCCTGTAAAATACGACACAAAGAAGTGTGTTGTTGAGGGGAGCTAATGGGTTTTCTGTTGTTTGACCGTGTCAGTCCCAGATAAATAATTTGCATGCCTCACCACTGCTAACATGACATACATTCACTCGGGTGAGGGAGCCAGCTCCTTGGTAGGTTGCCAGGATTACAACATTACATAGGATTCACAAGTTAACACGTGCTCTGTGGCTATGGATGTTTGGAGTGACATTAGAGACACCTGATGGTCCAAACAGTAAGTGATGGTAACATAAAACATGAATTGTGTCTTATTTTCTCCATTCACATTGTTACGTAACTGTTCTCACTTTGTCATGGAATTATTAACAATAGATATACTGAAAATATATTCTTAAATAATATAGCCCACTTAAATCTGCGATATCTGATTATTTTTTAACTATACAGGCAGTTTACATAAACTCTATATAGAGATGGATGACAAGTGGGCACTTCCTCCCATTTTACAAAAATTAAGCCATATATCTGGATATATCTGTAAAGAGGCATCATGTGCTTTACGTAATTTGGGGACTGAGTCTGTGCAATCAGAAATGTGTAGTGGAGCTGCAGTATCAAGGTCCTGATGAAAGTAAGATCAACCAATCGTGAGTCAGTGTCAGCTGTCAATGGCAACCTTTAAACACATTTTTATAGCATTCATTAGCTAACGGGA
Organism: Platichthys flesus; assembly: GCF_949316205.1. Lineage (NCBI taxonomy): Eukaryota > Metazoa > Chordata > Actinopteri > Pleuronectiformes > Pleuronectidae > Platichthys > Platichthys flesus. The sequence goes on along the minus strand of NC_084963.1, from coordinate 13,420,639 downwards.
AAAATGAACACTTACACATACATGAACCTGATCAATAAAAAACATCTTTGGGGAAAATATATGTCACATGTAAGTTTGCTCTATGTCCCATGTGCTATCAAGGAGGAGGAGGTTTTTTTTGTCCTGTCCTGCGGTCAGCCACTAGGGGGTTATCAAGATGAATTGGCTTCACTTTCTGGGTTGTCATGTCGTCAATCTTTACATACAATTTGGCAGCGTACAGTTTCAGAGTTTTTTGACAATAAAACACCCACAACCTTCTGCACCTGAAAGCAGCACGGGCGAGATATTTCAGTAACACCTGCCGGCGGTAAAACACAAACAATGACGGTGAAATGTTCCTTGAAGCTGTGAAATGAGTTAAGTGACAGCCTCATTATCTGTGTGTTTGTGACTGTGATCAACCTCCTTTACTCCCCATTGTGCAAGTTCCGTGAGCCATTGGTTATTGTGTTGCCTTGTTTATTACAATGGCTTTTACAAATTTGCACTTTGGCTACAAATCCTGAAGACGAATGTGGAAATGACTGATTGACTTCAAATCTGCCGCTTGCCTCACTAATGTTGGATTTTAAACAGTAGACAACTTTAGATATATGAATTGTCTTTATTCATTTAGGTCAATTTAGAAACAATTTCAGATAATCAGATATTTTTGACTTTGCTAGACATCTGAGTTTTTTACTTTCCATCTCCTAGTGGCTGATGAGGTTCAGCAGCCTCCCACATGTCACACAGAAGGATACAAACTTTGCCAAGAACAAAAGTAAAAGATTTAACTGGTTGGCCCTAAAATAAGTCTACAAATTATCCAACAGATACCTATTCTTCTATGAGAAGTTATGTTTAGGTTATAGTGAAATGTTTTACATACGCACTCTTAACACCTCGCTCTTTGCTATATGGCCACTCCTCCCACTTGTTCCTGGTGATATGAAGATTAGCACTAAATAATGGAGACCCAAATGGCATGCTACATAGAATTACACTCGCAAACATTCACACTAAATAATTTGCAGTGAACCTGGTCATCAGCGCTTCGGCAAAGACCATCTCCTTCATGTTACAACAAAGACTACTCCAAGCCTTGTTACAGAGAGTCTCTCGTCCCTTATTTCCCTTCATCTCCATCATTTCTCATTTATTACCCTCTTTCTCTCTCACTTTCCTCTCCGCCTCGTCTTCATTATCTCCCTTCCCTTCTCGCCTGTTCTCCCTCTCATCTGCATCTCTCCCTCTCCACCTACATTCGCGCGCCGCCTTGCCGACGGTGGAGCCGCGGCCCAGACCGAGTGATCGTGGGGTTCCAGATGGTCTGGCTGGCGGAAGGTTCAGAGCTGACCCCTCGGCAGCTGATCCTGTCTTACCTCAAACCCCAGGGGGTCCGGGAAGGGAACACGGCTCTCCAGCAAGATGAGAGGCAGAGGACAGGAGAGGGACCGGGGGCTGGAGGGGAGATTTGCGTAACAGCCAAACCTGTCCTTTACTGCATCTCATCTTGAAACAGTTGGAGGCTGCTTGCACACACACACACACACTTTGCCCTCACTCAGTAGCAAAAACAAATTTGTGACTCAAACAGTAGAGGGAGGGAATCAGATCATGTTACCAAAAGAAATGTGAGAGCGGAGAGAGTCCAAGACAATGAGGGAGGGAGGATGGAAAGGAAAGGAAGACTCAGCGAGGCATGGTTGACAGCTTGTGACGCCACATTAGTCATTGTGCAAGAAGACAGAGGTGTCTACTCGGCCTCTTTAGCACTGTCTCCTCTAATAGCTCTGTGTGTGCGTGTGTTTGAGTGTGTGTGTGTGTTCGAGGAGGTGCGGTGCCCACAGCCCATGGTGCGTCCCGCCAGCGCTGCCTGTGTTTAGACAGCGGCTGCAGCAGTGTTGATGGAAACACACAGGGGAAGGGGGAGGGAGTTCGGAGGGGATGGTGGCGTGTGTGTGTGTGGGGGGGGGGGGGGGGCGTGTAGCAGGGCAATGCTAATTGGGACAGAAGATCGGGGTCAGGAATAAAAGACGGAGTGGGGAAGAGGAGTGCAGGAGATACAGAGAGTCCTCGAGCCCTCCGGTGGCTCGCTCTGCTTAATGATGCATCCCTCTCGTAATTAGCAGACGGTAATTAACGCTCGGATCACCTGGGTCTCTGTGGGTCACATTCCCTCTCTCTCTCTCTCTCTCTCTCTCTCTCTCTCTCTCTCTCTCTCCCACCGTCACTCCACATCCACACCCTGCTCCCAACAAGGGCCCGTCACATCCCCACAGTCCAGCGGCCGCGGACCTCCCGGCGGCCCCCTGTGGCTCAGACGCAGCTAATAAAAGAATTTGCTCCATCTGGGGACGGGCACGTTATGGATTTATCGGTGGCTCCGTCTGAACCAGCTTGTGTTTATTTTCTTGTGCATTTATTTGTCTGTTTGTCGCTGTTTAAGCACAGCTCGGCTACACGTGTGTGTGTGTGCGTGTGTACGAGTGTGTGTGCGTGTGTGTGTGCGCGCGTGTGTGTGTGTGCGAGTGTGCGCAAAGTGAGTTTATATGGGAGCCAGCCAGAGTTTTGTACACACGTCTGTCAGGCTGTGTTGGAGTGGGCCTCACCTCCAGGCTGGTTTAAATATTAAGACTGAGTGGTGGCTCAACATGCATATTTTAATGCAGCCCCTTGTGTAGGTTCAAAAAGTGGCACATTCCTGGTTTTATTCAACACAGCGAAAACAAAAATTACCTTCCAACTTTTATTCTCATGATCTGAACCGGTCCGGGTTTCACGCACCGGCCTGACCTGCGTGAGCCCCACCGCCGTGCCTGACGGAAGTGGCTGCTCGCACGCACTAACACACATTTGGTCGTACGCAGACACATGCAAAGGAAAATACACACAGATGGTGGCGCAAGACACAATATGCTATTGCTGGCTTGCTCCACAACCGTTAATAAAACATGGAGTTCGTGAGACAACCATTCCAGACAAACCCATCTCCAAACCAGGCTTTGTGCTTAATAATACAGTTATTAATACAGTTACGATTTGTATCCATATCTCTGTTGTTTCCTCACCCGTGTGCTCCGGGACCGGGTCACGTTGAGTTTTGCCCCCCAGGGGGTGACGACGGCTCTTGGAATGTTCACTGTCTTATTAATTGAAATTTAAAGTGACCTTGCAGTGATATTGATCTGCATTTGATGAAACGCACACAGAGAGAGACAGGGGGAGAAAGAGAGAGAGAGAGAGAGAGAGAGAGAGAGAGACACACACACACACCACACACACATGCATCTATCCTGCCTTAAGCATCCTTCACAAGCTCAAGGTTAGTGTAGTGTGGCAAAGTGAGAGTTCGAGTGCTTCGTCGTGTAGAATATTCGTCAGAGTTGTGTGATGGCTGAAGTTTGGGAGTTGTGCTGAGCCGTGCAATAAAGTGCGGGAGGGGCCGGCAGGAGAGACGAGTACAAGAAGGTGGAGGAAGGGGGAAGATGCAGAAGGGGAGAGGCACGTCTAAAGTGCGTGGGGAAAGTAAATGTGATGGAGTGTTGTCGGATAAAGAGAATGAAAAGAAAGCAAAGAGTGTTATTGTGTTACTGGAAGCAAGCGTAGGGCACAGAGAGGTGTGAGGGAGGGAAAAGACTTCTCTGACCTATTTTTTTTTACAGCGTCTGGATGCTGCAGGCCCCGGCTTCCCCACGAGCAGCTCCCTCTCCTGGCGCTCAGTCAGCAGTGCACCCACAAACTAGCTCTATTAAGTGTTTTCATTCCTCATTAGGTGCAATAAACGTCAGCTTTCTACAGATTTGCTTGCATCTGAACACGCTCATTTAGCACTTTGCCAGGTTAACAACAGCTGTCAGAGTGAGTTTGGGTTCTTCGGCGCCGAAACGGACGGAAGCAGCCGATGATGACTGTGATTGCAGGGAATGATTCAGAGATTCAAGCCAAACGTCTCTGATCCGTGGCAAGTTCTCCTCGAAAGAAACGTTGTTCCATCCTCAGTGCCTCGATTCTGCCGGATTACATGTGAAACCATATGGGGTTGGTGCGTTGCAAGAAGCTGTGTCACACCCTTCGAGTGTGAGTGAGTGTGTGTGTGTGTGTGTGTGTGTGTGTGTCGGTGTGTGTGGGTGTGTGTGTGTGTGTGTGTGTGTGTGTGTGTGTGCGTGTCAGTGTGCGCTCACATGTTTGTGCAGGGGTGTGAGGGTGTAAAGGAAGGAACAGTCGGGTGAAGACAGTGTCCCCATATAAATTCGGTTTCGTCTTCTGTCAAATTCAAGGGTTCAGTCTTTGCTCTCGTTTTTCTACTTTGATCGGACCGACGCAAACATGTCCGACAGAGGAGCGTGGTCAACAAGGACAGGCTTCTGCGAGTAAAAATCCAATCTTTTTCTACACTTTGGTGAGAGTTTGTTTAGTGCACTAAAGCGTATCGATAGCCATCATGTGTTCTCAGTCGGGCCAGACATGGGAGTTGGGTTAAACACTGTGAAATCGCAAATCTCAGCTTTCAGCCTGTTGACATTTACAGAGACAGAAGGATGTTCAACAGCCTCCAGTAATTTCCGGCATTCATCGCGCACACTGACGCTGATTGTCTGCTTAAGTGCTACACGCAGGGGTTAATAGCGATTGATTGGTTGCTGTTAATCACCGCGGTTTGTGATTACCTGGCAGGGTCGTATTGATCGCCCATTGATCAGCGCGTGTCAGCCACTTCCACCGCTGTGTCCGTGAGCTCACTGTCATTTAGCACTCTGCTGGTGCAATATTGTCCTTATGACATCCCAGGCGTCTACCTTGCTCAATCGCTCTCTGGTGGCGAATGTCTGCGGCGTCACGGCAGCGGTTGGTCAGCCGGGAGTTTGGTTCACTTGCGGTGGCCGAGAAGAAAAGCAACCTGGAGCTCCGAGTGGGGCGGTGTCTTCGTCTGAGGCCCGCTGGCTCCCGTCTCTCAGCTTGTTGTGCTTAAGTGTTTCATTTTCACACGGTTCGTTTCTTCACTTCCTCACCAGAGTCGGCTCTGTGGTGGAGAGTTAAGTGAGGGCGCGGTGTGAATTGAGAAACACAAGTTTACCCTCACCTCTCTCTCTGCCTCCCCCCCCCCCCCTCTCTCTTTCTTCGTCTCATTCTTTTCTGTACCCTTGTTGTTCCAGGATCCGGCCTCCATTAAAAAACATTGTCTAAAGTAATGAGTCTAAAGTCGTGGGCACTGTCTCGGGGAGGGACGGGGACAGAGAGGCCGTGTTTGTGCCTGTACTCCATGTGACCATGTAACTGCACAGCCAGGATTTTGAGAATAATTGCATGTGGGTATGTTCGTGTGTGAGGAAGGAGGGGGGGGGGGAGGTACAGGGGGCTCCGCTTATGAAATATGAATGACTGCTTCTGCGTGCTCTTCAGTGGGCTCGATATCAGTCCCTGGTTTGCAATTCCCCTGCTCTGCTGAGAACAAGTTGCTCGGTTCCAGCCGTCCTGTGATGGCTGTTGTACTGCAGATTTCTCTCTTCCGCTTGTCAGACTGAGCTGCACACACTTTTAATAGCCTGAGTCATATCTTATCTTAAAGTGATCTTTCTCTTTGGTGGAACTTTTTTTGTTTTGTTTTACTCATGCAAACCCTGTCGTGGCTGCACGAGCTGTCAGTTGCCAATGCTAGGAGACTAATGTCACACACACCTCTAACACACACACACACACACACACACCCATACACACCTCACACATCTCAGTTTCTATTAGAATAACAAGTTACCGACAAGGTAAAGCAAGGTCAGTCAGATGACGAGAACTTTGGAAAGCTTCTGATCACCCAAATAATCAGTGTTAAACAGCATGAACAACTGAGTAGTGTAGGAAGGAGAAAATGGGCCTGCCCGTTCGATGCCGCCGCGCCTCAGCGCCCCTCTCCTCACTTCGCCACTGTCACAGGTGTTTGTGGTTATAAGCAAATTAATCTGTCGCAGACCCCCCCCCCCCCCCCCCCCTCCATTAGCTTTCTCCTCTCAGGGGTGTGTCTGTTTTGAACACTCTGGTACTCTAACCACAACGAAATCCTCTGCAACACATGCAAAACTAGAAAAGTCACACAAATCCAACACAAAGCAGTCAAAAGAAGGTGCAAGCAAATCCAGCCACACAGCAATGCAAAGTAAAGATTAAAGATAAATGGGCAATAACAGACCACATATAACTTTGATTGGAACACAGGATTCTTTGTGTCATCTGGATCGTATTTATGACACAATAAAGCAAATCGACAGTTGGTACATTTCAGTGGAACCAAACAATCTCATATCCCATTATCTGTAACGTTTATTCTTTGGAGGTCTCAAGGGGGGCTGGAGTCAATTCCAGCTGTCATCATGCGAGAGGTAGGGTTCACCCTGAGCCGGTCAATTTAGAGTCTCCAGTTATCTGTGTGTCTTTGGACTGTGGGAGGAAACTGGAGGAGCCGCCCCAGAGAAAAATACCACGCTGATGGGGGGGGGGGGGGGGGGGGCTTTCAAAGTCCACACTGAATGAGCTCTGACGGAAACTTAAAATCCCTTTAAAGAATATTTGCAATTGGCTTTCAGATATTTTAATGTTCTGTAGAGTTTGGGTTCTTTCAAGAGACAGACTTGCAGAGTTGTTTGCAAAAAGTAGTGCATATGCCATGGACACTATTTTGTTTAGATTAAACATCCAGTTTTCATTAGGCTTTTTACAAAACTGTACAAAAACATATGGTCAACCCAAATAGCCTTGACTGAAGCACTCCAGTGCAAAATAAATATTTTTTACTGATTTCACATGCTGAGTATTTCTCCTTATTATTAGTAAGCTGCTATTTATGTGTAAATGAACTGTAGGTATTCCTCTAGAGACTGGAGGCATCTGGCCATAAAATATTTAAGATTTAATCTGGAAAGAAATATTAAACATCAGCCTTTGCTAGATGGTTTTGTGAATCCACCGTTAGATGCAGAATACATTCATATAATCTGCGGCTGTAACATACCATAATCCAGTTTGTAGCTTAAAAAGAACCCAAAGTTTAATGAAACTTTTTTTTCCTGAATGTGTTTTTAAATGGGGTCTTGGGGTTTAAAATGGTTATGGTTTTAATTGCTGAAAGAAGAGGCTTTTTTTCCAGTCAGAACTTAATGTCACTCGCTCCTGTTGTCTTCTTGTTTTCGCCAAACCCAAACTCCTGCTCTTTCAACTGAAGTTTAGTTTGTATAGTAAACTTTATTTGTGCTGTGCAAACAGTCGACAATAACAGTTAATGTTAATGTCTCCCTGTCCCTCTGGAAGGTTTGATTCTATCCAGATGAAATCTGATGGATTGAATATTTATTCAGAGTGTGCCAATGGAAGGCACCTTGTTACCAGACACTAGTGAGAAACAGGAACATTAATACAAGGAAACCTTAGCTGCAGATATTTTCAGGAAGCTGTGCAGCTCAAACCGAGTGTGCAAACCACAGAGGTAAGCCCGTCTTCCCTCAGCTCAGAATACAATTTAGGAAGTGAAGTACGAGGCAGTCTAGAGAGAAAATACAACAAGCAGTAACCCATCAAACAACAATGAGATGTAGTCAGGTTCAAACATAGAGTAGGTACTGGTGCTGGTCATATTATTTATCCAGACAGAGGCTTATTAAATATCGAATCATTCAAACTCTGCTTGATGTAGCCTGAGGCCTGAAGAGTAAGTCGACCATTTGGGCTTTTTTTTGTATGTACAGCTTGGAATAGCAAAGTATTGTGAAGGCTTTTGCCAGAAGCCCACTGGCCGCTTCGAGAAAAAGCTCAGCCGAGGGGTCCTACCTGTCCTGACCTCGTGAGCCATAATCCATTCTCCAGTACTGTCAAAGCTAACTTCATGGTTTGGCCGAATACCTGATGGTTATTTACTGAGGAGTGTGCATCTGTACTGCACAATAGCGCCCGACAAGAATAAGAATTTGAAATCAGTATTTGATCAATAGTATCAGACCATTTGCTTATTTACTTTAGCCCAGAGTGAATCATTGTCTAGTTTTGTTATGAGGAGTGACATCATGCTCATATTGTCTAGACTGGTCCCCACAGAGCTTGGTGTCTGCTGGGAAGTTTACTTTTGTGCAAGCAGCATGCACGTGTGAACACATGTTCACGTGCGATGCACTTATCTTTTCCTCACTGCGGTTTTGAACACCGCTGGCCGTCAGTGTTTGTTAAATGTAACGAACAGTTGTATTTCACTTTAATTTTATTATTATAATTATTATTATTATTATTAGTAGTAGTAGTAATATTGTTATTAACACACGTTTGTAAATTGTCAGCATTATTATCATCATCTTTCAAAGCAAAACATACAAGATTGCAATTTATACAAAACACTGCTGCCAGGTCCTAAGATAATTGACCCTTAACCCTCACTGGCTACCTGTGAGTTTTACAATTGATTTTGAGATTTTACTGCTTGTTCGAGCCTTGAACGTCAGGCTCCTGGCTGTCTCTGTGATCTGCTGACCCCTGGAGCCTGAGATCTTCCAGGAGGGCCCAACTTACTGTTCAAACTTTGTTCGTATTTCATCTTTTTATATTTTGAATTTAAATTGAATCTAATTTAATACATTTATGGCCTTTATTACAAAGCAATTTATAACTTTGTACCATTATTATTATTTGTATTAGTAGTAGTAATCGTAGTAGTAGTACTAATAGTATTATTACTACTACGACTACTTCTGCTACCACTAATACATAATTTCATGAATAAGTATCACTTACTTAAATTATTTATTCAACAGTTCGTCTCTCTCCCCTCTCTCTCCTCATCTCATAGGGTCGAGGCAGATGGGCGCCAACTCTGTGGAGTCTGGTTCTGCTAATATTGTACGGTCTCGACCTTACTATGTCAAGTACTTTGAGATGATGTATGTTGGGATTCAGAGCTGTACAAATCTTATAGAAAATGGAACTCTAGCTCAGAGAGCGAGCCAGGCAGACTGCAGGGGGCTGGTGCATCAAGTCAGCATTACATTATATCCACAGGTTACCTGATTGCTGTTCCTTCAGTTCCACCTCACTAGTGGGATTTTGTCTTTCCTCTTCATCCTCTCGTTAAACTTGTACTGTAACAAATTACTTCACTGACATGAGGGGGGATAGTGCCCTTGCATAATTGTAGGGGCCCTGTGCAGCTTGTGTAGTAAGCAAACAGAATATGCCCCCCCCAGCTGCTGCACCCTGGCACAGCAACACCAAGGTGTGTCTGTGGTTTGAACGTAGTCAGCACCCAGAGTCTGACTTTAAACACTTTCGCTACATAAGTGAATAAAGGCAAACAAGGTCATGAGACAATTAACTTTCTTTGTTTTCCTCGTCTATTCTCCCATTTCCACTGTTTATTAATTCCACCCCCTCAACCTTAAGATTAGATTCCTTTTGTCCCAACAGAGGGGTCCTCCCCTCCCTCCCCGGCCCACAACACCAGGGTGATGAAATGCGAAAGAAAGGGGTAAAAGAAAAAATAATCCAGCCTCTGTTTTCTACGCATCACTGTGCAGAGAGAGAAGCCTTCCCTCATGCGTTCTCCCACATGCTGCAGTTCTCCATAGTGTTCAGTTTAACCCCTCCGTCCCTCTTCTCCAACCCTGATTACACACACACACACAACCACCCACACACACACACACACACACACACAGACACACACACACACACGTCTTTTAAGAGACCCATATAGCAGCTGAGACCTGGCTTTGTGCTCGCTGGGCTCAATGGGGATGAAACTGATGGGCTTACATGGCACATGCAACAGCTCTCATTAGCAGTCTCACACTGATAATGTGGAGATGAAAAGATGCTGCGCCCTGCGTGTGCCGCGCAGTTTTTCTATGAGCTTGCAATATGCATTGCTGCACTGCTGAAGCCTTGAGAGACACACGGCCGTGCTCCCGGCATTTGTTTTGAACAGGAAAGGCAGCTTTTCATGGTCCAGCCAGGGGAGAAGACTTTTGTCTCCTTTAGAAGGGAGTAGCTACATTAATGAATATCATGCCAGTCTGTATGAATGACTATAGTATTGCTATCAACCAATCTACATATTTTATCATTTTGACCTTTTACATCTCTCATGACATCAGATTTTCTTTGAGAGCGCTCTAGATAAATACAATTGTAAGCATGCAATTAACTGCAGTTATTCTGATGGTTTATTGTCTCAGTTATTCAGTAGTTTTTTTCATTCTTCTCCACTACAATCGCAGCCACACCTCATTGGTATTAAGGTCCATCCACCGCGCTGACAGTGACACACAAAACATGATTTCCCAGAAAGGAATTTTACAATTTATACTGGTGGTCATAACATAAACCTATATGATATGATACATCCGCCAGGAGAGTTGTTGTAAAGTTACTCTGAGGGCGACCAGAAGCAGCGGCTCAGCTCACTTTACAACACTATAATCATCCAGCCCCAACCTATAGCGCCACCTATAAATCATCTTTCAAGCCATAGGTTTTTTGCAGGGCTGGACGATGTGGTGCTGGGCTCCGCAGTGTGGGGGAACATGTTTCTTTCTTTCCTTCCTCACTCTCTTTCTCCAGTTTGCTTTCTTTCCCCCTGGAGAATTAGCAGAGACGTGCTAAAAGCCACCGTGGTGTTGACAGGTTGCACTTCCACCACGGTAGAGAGCAGCCGTCCATAATAACCAGGTTCTCAGAGTCTTTGGTACATGAGGCTTTTAATTTGTGGTTAGGATTATGTGCATATGTACGTTTAATGTCGATAAATTCTGTAATAATGTGTGTAGTGTGTGTAAACATCATTTCCTAGGTCCCTGTTAAGGTTAGGAGATAAGATGTGAATTGTGGTTAGGGTTAGGGTTAGGGTTAGGGTTATACATGAAATGGTCAAGGTTTAGGTAAGGCTGTCCACAATGAATGGTAGTCAATGCCAAGTCCAAATAAGACGTTTGTTTGTATTTGACCCCCCCCCCCTTTAATGGACTGTTTGGGGTGGTAAGACTTGATTTAAGGGTTAGGTTTAGGGTTAGGCATTTAGTTTTGATGGTTTGGGTTAGGGGCTAGGGAATGCATTATGCCAATGAGTGTCCTCACTAAGACACCTTTACAAACATGTGTGTACAGTATATGCAATGCATCCAGTTTCATTTTTTCAAAAAATAAACTAAATCTTAAATGCTCATAATCTCAAATAAGGTTTCACTGAGTTATTCTATAATGAATGGCACAGTTTGAGTGTGCTTTATATTCGGGGTCCCTTTCAAAGCTCTCTGTGGACGTGGGTGGATGGCACTTGATCTTCTCTTGTTCATATTAGATAAGTCACATCACAGCCCCCACCTCAGAAACCCATACCCACATTTACACTGGGGCTTATTGGATGTGAATATGAGCCGGTGTGTAGCTTTCCTTTCAGCTGAGGCCAGTGAGTTTGAGTCCCTTTGAACAGGCAGTAACACGAGGCAACTATGACAGGCAGGACGACCCTTGATCACTGTTAATTATCTAAGTGGACGTGAGGCTCCCAAATCACCAGAGCGATGCAGCTAGTGCTCCGCATCAGGGAGGGTGTGTGCACGGTGCCTTCAAACCCGCGGGAGACACGGAGTGGGCATGCTCGCGTGGTCGTGTGCATCTCCGTGTTGCTGTCATTGTCGTCACATGACTTATTGCCCTTCAAGTGCATGTCGTGCTCACAGGAAGGCGACCCCGTTCTCCGGCATCACTCAGAAACTACAGCGGAGTTTGTGGAACCTGTCAAACACAAGAGCCCACTAAGGAGTGCTCGCGTCTTTAATGAAGCAGTGGCCATTTAAGATTAATGAAAGAGTTTCAACTACAATGGGCTATCATTACACTGGAATTCAGAGCAGTTGCATCATCGCTTAGGAAATGATCTGCACTTGGATTATGGAGATGATGCACTGAATTCCTGAGTGCGGCATCAGTTTTATATGTGCTGCGAACTATTACTCATCTTTTAGATCTTGTGACTTGAAAAGGGAGGAAACTTAAAACAAATTTGACATTTTACCCCTAAAAAAATAAAAAAATGATTCACGTCAATCACAACAAGTAAAAAAGTGTCCTCAGCGCGATGTGCATTTACATAATGAGTCAATGTTGTGTGTTAGTGAGTCATGACAGTCCAGTCGCTGCAGTGCCCACTGAAAGGCCAGAGATTAGAACACAGATGGTCAGAGTGTCCTTGGAAGTATCGACTGGATTACAACATATCGCTGATGGACAGTGGATTTAATCCCACTGTTTCTCATGGGAGGGAAGCTGTCAATAGCACAAGCAGAAATAATGGGCTGTTTTCCACATGAAACCAGCAACCTGTGGGCGTTTTCATTTGCACTATAAACATGGCGATCGCTTTGAGCAACACTTCTGTTGATGTCGACTCTCTGTGCCTTAATTTGTGGATAAAACATCTGTATGTGTGTGTTTGCTTTGTCGTTGTTGCCTCACAGTGGTGTCCCTGTGACATGATGTCAGATCACAGGATCATTGACAGGTTGGGCACGTGAACTAAATCTAGTCACTGGATCATTAGATATTACGACTTGAAAAATCAATCAAATTTATTTTGTATAGCCCATATTCACAAATTACAATTCATCTCATAGGGCTTTAACAGGGTGTGACATCCTCTGTCCTTAACCCTCAGCAAGAGTAAGGAAAAACTACAAAAAACCCTTTTAACAGGGTAAAAATATGTAGAAACCTCAGAGAGAGCCACATGTGAGGGATCCCTCTCCCAGGACGGACAGAAGTGCAATAGATGCCACGTGCAGGAGAACATCATCAATAATCAAAGTCTCTAGCAGCATTGATGAAGCACAGTCCATGCTCAGCAACCATCTAGACCACGATCCACCATCCAGACCAGACGCCACTTCAGTCCTCAGTCACCGTCCACCGCCGCCCACCAGGAGGACCCATCACAAGCCACCACTGCGGTCCTGGTCCACCGCCCGTGCCCAATGCCAACGCGACACAGGGTCCGCCACCAGCACCACGATCAAAAACGAAAAAAACGAAAAATGAAGCTGGTTACTCAACAGAAATAGTCAGACCAGCGCCTTTACACAACTCTGATCACTTTCTGTGTCCACATGCCACTTGACGTGTGTAGACATAGACAACAAGAAAGTGAGGTTTCCAGTCTGCAGTTTGAAGGTAATTACTGATTCTCAACAGTAAAGTAAAGTATACTCCAAAAGACTTTAGTGAAGCTGCAGAGGTCATCTAATAGAGTGTAAAGATTTGCGTGGTTTCTCTACTTCCTCCCTATCCAGAAACAAAGGTAAAATATCCAGTTCAGGTATTTACCCTGCCAGAGTCTGTGTGGTAGCAAGGTCCTGTCGATACATACCCTCAAGCAACTATCTGTCAGTATCAAATAACTAATTAAAACCAAACTTACTGGAAAAATGAACATTTGAACAGGTAGTGATAAGAACTATAACCTAAAATGACAGAAGCCACTGTATCTTCGAGAAAATTATCACGTACTTTGACTTATCTCTTCGGTCAATGTCCCAAATTCCCAAACCTGCAATCTACACTAGGCCACTGTTCACCAAAAACAAATTATGGTGAAAAATATATATGTTCGTAGTTTTTTTTTTTTAAACATAGAAAACACTAGTTGGATGTGCTGGTGACTTTCAGAGAGAACCAGGCTAGCTTGTGTACCCCTGCAGTCTTTAGGCTAAGCTAATCACCTCATGCTGCAAGGCACAGACATGAGAGTGGTGTCAGTTTTCTGATTTGAAGCAAAGAAGTGCTTTTCACAAAATGTCAAGCTAATGAACTTTGGCCAGGAGGATATGTTTTCATTGCCGTCTTTCAGCACGATTACTCAAAATACAGATAAGATTTACGTGACATTTTCTGGAGGGAATGGGAATAAAAAACAGGAAGATCCAGTTTTTTTTTTCACTCTCTTAAACATGGCCTTTTGTTGACATTTTCTTAATTTTTCTTTTAGTGGCCAAGCATCCTTGGCAGGTGCCCTGTATGTGCCTTTCTAGTTGGCTTGCTCTTTAACTGACTTTTTAATAAGATTTGCAGAAAGCTACAGTGGAATAAAAACGCATCATTCAATCCCGAGCCCTAAAGGCTCCTTGTTAAAGGCAGTAGATGTTAACAGCTGTTTTATTTGGTAAGAAAATCATGTTTCAATAACCCGACATCAGAGCAGCAAGGCAAAGCAATGCCACAGATTTATTGTAGTAGTAAGCGTTTTTTTTTTTTTTTCTTTGCTGAGAATAAAATATGTCAGCCTTAAACCAAATTCCAGCCATCTTACAAATTGGATCTTGTTGTCAGTTCTCCTTAAAAGATACAGCCAATCATTAGCTTTCAGGTTGTCTCACATAACGCGTGCCTTTACATTTTTTTCCCCGAAGGTGCACGGAGAGCAGACCACAATAATCAGAAATATTCTGTGACAATGTACATCTGTGCAGAGGATCCTGAAGGAAGTTGTAAATAGACTGTGGCTACGGGAAATTTACATCATGCCCTTGGACTTTCTTTCTGCCAATCTTTGGGGAAACAGGGAGCTAATGCTGCCATAGGCCCAGAGTGTTAGCTTCAGCAGGGCTGTGATCCTCAAGCTGGCAAATGGATCTGAACCAGAGGCTTCTCTCCATCTCATCCCTGTTTCAACAACAAAGCGAAACCCAATGGGAAGTGTACCGATACTTGTGCTTTAAAATTAAATAAATAATTCTAAACAACAAAAATGTGTTTTTCCCCCAAAGTTTTCCCTTTAAAACGCTTCCTGTCCATTTCTGCAGGTCATGGTTGCTGCCCAGACTGAGTGTACGCATCATAGTATGAGTGTGTAATCTCGCCATTGTGCAGATTAATGTTTGCAGGCTTCATTGTGTGTGGAGAGAAGGAGAAAGCATGTGAGAGATAGAGGGAGAGAGATGCAGGGGGTGCAGAGAAAACAACACTATCAAAGGAGGGCTTCAAAGACTATCAGCTACGTCTCCTGGGTAATTTGCGATCCTGCATTCTTTCGGCTTCAAAGGGCCGCTGTGCATTGGAATACTGCAAGTGGGAGAGTGAAGGGGGGAGGCGAGGCGGGGTGGAGGGGGAGGGGGGGAGAATCTGATTTCTCTAATAAATGCTGACACTAGGCCTGTTTGATATTAGATTCAGGGAACGGTTTGATTTGTTATCGCCTTTGAAACTCTCCGGACGTCCTTCAGAGAGGCAGGCCGGCTCCCGCCACGTCCCAAGTGCAGGAGAGGGGAGCAGCGAGCGCCGGGCTGCTAAAGGACAATTGTCCAGCCATAAAGATGACCATTAAGGAGCTATTGATCAGGAGTCTCTCTGCCTGACTCTTTGTCTGTCTCTCTGTCGAGACTCATTCTGAATCGGTACACACCTTTATACACTATCAACAACTCAATGCACCTAAAAAAAAAAACTCAATAATTGACTCAACAGTTATACTTTCCTTCTACCATAGTTAGGTTCACTGCTTGAAAGACACATATCAATACGCTTAAAGATAAAAAGATAAAAAAGGGCCAAAATTGTCTTTGCATTTTAATCACGGTAAAACAAGTAACGTCCATTTGCAAAGCTGCTCGCAATAAGAAATATTCAGAGGCCTCGGGAGAATTCTCTGACCATGCAGAGCTTTTAGTGAGCAGCAGGGGAGAATATTTTGATACCTACCACTGACTGCAGATGAAGGGATAAGAAACCGTAGGGGGTGTCAGAATAGGACTTCTATCAGGGTAGTTCACAGCTGTGGTTTTGCATATTAGCAGACTCTGTACGAAGTTTTCTGAATTCAAAGTGCTTCTGCAGTTTTGGTGCAATGTTGACTTACTGAGCACTGTGCAGGGCTCACTTCGCTTGGAACGAACCAGGTTGTAGAGCGTCTCATCTGACCACGTCTAAAGGTAACTCAGAGAGGTGGCCACCGTAGAGAGGAGCCTGATGCAGTAACCCTTTAAATGTGGGTGATATCTTTTAACAGTCGTTCTTGGAAGGCGTTCATGTTGTTGCACTCGATTGAACATTCATAGTGTCAGAAATAATCAACGCAAATGGAGAGTAAGAGAAGTTCTCCCACCTTCACAAAGCTGGCCCATCACAGCGTGAGTGGTTTGTTTGCAGTGTACAAACTGTTTTACGGAGAGTTGCAGGAAGTTGAGACAGCATTAAAAAAATAGAGGAAGAAAAAGAAGCGGCAATCAGGATCAATTTTCACCTCCAACCATAATTTTTAACAACGAGGACGAAAATTTTGCTCGTAGTAAAACCATAATGATATTACAGCGGCACCAAAGTCAACAAAAAATGAATGCTTCATTTACTTTTTCCCGTTCAAATGGAAAGACTACTCTGCGGACTTTAACTGAAATGACAATATGCTGACGTCAAACACACGTATGTCACACACAAGTGTTTAGTTCACTCGATTAAATGTAAACAATGTAACAATGACATTAACCTTGTTTAAGATCATGGTCTCAGATGTGTATGTTCTTACTCTAATAAACAGAAGTTAGGTGCACGAAGGTAGCCTATGAACTTTTCAATAACTCCTTTTCAATGCCAGAAAGTACTCACTCACCATAATATAGAGAGAGTGATAGTCCAACATGAATCTAAATTAAACATAAAACACTGCACTCTATAGAATTTACAGATTTTAACATAAGATGGTGCAGTTGACCATTTTGTAACGCACTTGGCTCCTTGGTGGATGCTGCCATTGATGCAATATTGTGTTTTAAATGATTCAAATAGACAGGCTGATTCAAGTCACTATATTCTGAGGTAAATTTCATAATTCCAAAGATCATAGATCATAAGATCATAATCTAACCAAAAATATCTTTCATGAAAATGTCTCATCTCCTGGTTTTCAACAATGAAAAGACAAAAAAACTATTTTTTTTTTTTAAGTGAGGAGTTAAGTGTTTTTTTTTAAATAGACAGGTATCATCAGTAACTGTAAATCAGAGTTGAAGAATCATTAACCTTCATTCTAGTTAAGATGTTCAACCATTCAGCTTAAACATCCTGAATAAATCAACTCTGTGATTCATGTGTGTTATACTGCACACAATATTTTCTGCTCACACCCCCTCACACTCGCAAATGTGTGGATGCACATCAAAGTGTAAGTAAGCAGATAACACCTGCAGTGTCACCTTCTTTCCCCACATCCACAGTTTTCCCTGAACCCAGGGGAGAACGGTGCTATTTGATTATTCTGCAGTGTGATTGATGTATAGTACACACCTCTGTGGTTTGTATGCATATGAAAGCATGCATCACCATTGATCTATTGATGCATGGGATTTCGTAATGAATATGCAAAACTGCGGAGCGCTGCTGCACATCTGAGTGATTTGCTGTCGATGACATCACCTCCAAGTGATGGCACCTGCGGGTGCTCGGTGCCTGCTGTCCAGACGGGACAGTGGAGGCTTGTAAATGAGATGTAATCGCTACATCAGTACTAACACGCCTGTGTCCGTGCCAGCAGAAAAACACCCCATCATGCAACCCTCAAATGTCTCACCCCGCCACAGTCCCTCCCCTCCTTTATCCGTCTCTCTATCCGCTCATTAGTGCTGGGTTTGGAACAAAGAGCCATCTGGGCACGGCTACCTGCCAGCTCAGGTGGGCCTTTACACAGAAAAGACAGCTTCTCTTCAACATCTGTCTGCCACGATCAAAGAGGTTTTTTGTTTACCCCCTTAACTCCCCCCTCGCGCTATCTCTCCAGTCGCCTCTCCTTCCCTCCTTCTCTGCCTCTTACTCCCTTATTTCTGCCGCCAAAACTTCCCATACATTAGAGAGGAAGCAGACTAAATGCAGCGCCCTCCTCCCTCTTCTTGTCTCTCTCCGCCTCTTTGTCACTTCCCGGCTTCTCTTCACTTCTCTTCGCCCTCGGGTTGTCGTTCATTTTCCCAGACTGCTTCGGTTTTCCTCCCTTTCACCTTTTTTAGATAATTGTTTTCCTGTATCTATAATGAGATAGACATGATTTCATGAGTTCCTCTGAGTGCTTATAGAAACTTCTCATAGTTGCAGTTAAAACTGCTGGAGGTGTTTTAATGGGTGTTTTTACAGTTGATGTTTTGATGCCATTTCCCCCCCTCCTGATTCCTATACCTGGAATTTGCATACCTACCGATCTGATACTAGTGCCTTTAAAAGAATGTGAACCTTAAGATGTATTCTAACAGCTGTATGCGACATACCTGTAAGGGCCCTGTTGTGATCATTGCTATTCCTGTTGCATGGCCTGGTTTATTTGAAAACAAATACATAAAGAGAATGAATGCCATATAACTTATTTTGTTATCTAGTTTGTATGCCGTAACTGAAAAGACTAAATTTATTAATTTATTTTAGCTAGCTCCTATAGCTACGAGCCTGGAAGTTACTTCTTCTTCTCCACTCTAGACAAACTACTTACCAGGGGCAGGACAGAGCAACTGCTGTTTTGGAGCAGAGGATAAGTGATTTCCGTTAAAAGACAATTACAGTTTTATAGCTACATCTAGTTAAATATAATCTTGTTAAAAGACGTGGATCTTGGGGTCTTATTCACAAGTGATCTAAAGATAGAGCGCCAGATGAACAGGTGGGTTGTCGCTGCATCAGCAGTAATGCAGCATTGTACCAGACCATTGAGGTGAAGAAGGAGCTGAGCCGCAAGGCAAAGCTTTCGATCTAGCATCGATCCATGTTTAAACCCTACCTTTGGTCATGACCTCTGTGTAGTGACCGAAAGATCAAGGCTGCGAATGCAAGTGGCTGGAATGAATTTTCTCAGGTGGAGCAGAACCTCTGCTTGTTCATTTTGAAAGGGGACAGTTGATGTGGTTCGGTTATCTAGTCAGAATTCCTCTGGGCGCCTTCAGTTGGAGGTTTACTGGGCTTGACCAACCAGGAGAAGACCCCATGGTTGACCCAGAACTTGCTGGAAGGAGTGCATATCCCATCTGGCCTGGGAACACCTCAGGATCCCCAAGGAAGAGCTGCAACGTGTGGCTAGGAGGAAGACGATGGATAGATGGATGGACCTTGTATTGGATAGGGACATAGATTTGTGTATTACTCTGCATTTTTCCGAGGCATTTCGGATGATTGTATTGATATCTCTAGGTTGCACAAGGTATCACAATATCCATTAAGGTCAGCAAACATGTTGAGGTATACACTGTATGTGCATGATTAAAGAAAAAGGGTCATCCAGGCGGCTTGTAATCATGTGCAGATGGGTCCCCAGTTCTTTGTTGAAGGTACCTTATATCATAGAAAGTGTTTTTCTTTTTTTTCTAGTGCCATCTCCTTTCAGAGAAATGATGCCAGCTGTTATTTCAGTGTGTAACTCCCCCCCCTGCCTCTGCGGTTATGAGATGGTGTATTCAGCTGGCCTGGCCCTGTAGATACAGGGAGATCAGGGGAAGTGTTATCCTTTAAGCCAGGTGTTGCTGTTCAACACAGCCGGTTCCTGCTGACTATAACACTTCCCTGCTCTCTTCTGTCTGATCGTCTGACTATGCTCTGCAGGCTCACTCTGTGTGTGTGTGTGTGTGGGAAGAGGTTACTCGGGCCCTCTGTCTGAGCTGCGAGTGTGTACAGTACGAAAGCGAGGAGGCCGTTTGATCGTCGCTGAAGCAGACTTTCCAGAAGCCTCGTCAACATAATGCTGCTGTGGCTCGGCTCTCTGCTGTTGTTTCAAGCCTTTTGCTCAGAACTAATAAAGATTGATCAGTCTTCTGTTCAAGATCAATGGCCATGCTATTTTTGTTATGCCTGTTTGCCAGGATGTACTCTGATCAATGACAAAGCTCTTTCGTTTTTTGTGTGTGTCGAGGCCAGGGCCCAGTTTACTTCAGGCAGGATGAAAGAGAAAGAGATGCGCTTGGCTGATGGACCGTTCAAGGCCACAGAAGCTTCAGCGCCTCCCCCCCCTCTCCCCTTTTCTGAAAGTGTTGATCGTGAATTAATTTGGAGAGATTTTGCATGCTCTGTGTCAGACACATTACCAGCAGGGACAATTGCATCACTGTCAGATTGCAACTTTGCCTGCCCACTGTTCCGTCAGTTTATAAAATCACATCTAGGAAACCCTAGCTAAAGTGTTACATGCCCCCCCTCCTGCTCTCCCATCCCTCCCAGTGTTTCTCTTCAGCCCCCCACTACCGTTGACCTCCTCCAATGGAGGCTTTCTCCATCCTGCCTGGAGGAGGAGGGAGGGAGTTGGAGAGGCGGGTGGTGGTTCATTGTCCATTTTTCCCCAGCATCATGTTCAGCAGGAGACAGCCAACTGGAGCGAAAACAAGGCTGTAGTCCGCAGGTAGCCACCGGCTGAGCTCACCTGCCACTAAATTCACTCTGACAGGTGAGATCACAGACTCGTAGTGGGGTGCGGCACCCGACAGAGAGGCAAGAGGCCTGTGGGTGGAGCAGCTCCCCGGCGTCTTGTGCCTGCCTCTGCACTGCAGCTCGTAAGTAACAAGATGGTTAACATTGAGACATGTCATGGGTTCCAAGGCAGGACTGCCCTGTCCACAAGTCACTAGAATTTAGATTTTAGATTTACCAACGCCTACCAAAGTGCAGATTTTCAAATACCCTGACACTCACAGCTTTTTTTGTGCATGCTGATTTTGTTTTATGTAATGAGCATGCACCAAACAACAACAACAATGGTGACTAAAGGCTGGTTTCTCTCAGTGTGGTTAGCACTGCTTGGTCTAATTACAAGCTTGCGTCTTAATTTAGCATCACTGCACCACATTACCGACATTCACAGGCATCGGTCTCGCACAATATTAATTGAACTCGTGTTTTTTCTCTGGTATTTAATGGATTGGTGATGTAGGACCATGGATCCATGGATCGGTGATTTGATACTAGGCCCCTCTACTGGCCCAAAATGCTTGTTTGAGCTGTTTGTAGTCATTTTTGTTTCTGGACGGAGAAGGTTGTGTAGACAGAGATTTTTATCATACGGTGTTCTGTAGCAAATAACCATGCCCCCGGGGTCGCTCTCCCACGGCCATAAACACAACTGTTGCTTTTCAGAGTACTTTATTCAAACCATACAGACGTGAGCAAACAAACCCGCTTCTTAACAGGTTAAATCCACACAGAAGGAACAAACCTAAATCTCCACAAAATTAAACTTAAATTGTTTCTTGTGTGTCTCTCGTGTGTCTCTCGTGGTTCTCTGTGTGTCAGTGTCTCTCCTCTGGAAGCTTCGATGCTGCATGTTGAATCCATGGAGAGTTACTAGGCCAGCTAGTCCCAGCTGCGCCAATCCCCTCCTCCTGGTTCACCTGGAGGTGCTCACTGAGCCTCCTCCACAAGGGGAAGTGGACACAGTATTTAAAAAAACAGAGGGGAAATATATCTGCAGTATTATAGACGAGGCCCTAGTCTACGTGTTTAATGGAAACGTTGGGGCCACACAGGCTGCAGGTAATGGGCCTTACAGCCACCAGAGTCACTTTTAAAAAGGGAAGTCATATTATTTCAATAACAGATAATGACTTTCATTAAAGGTATGCCCTCATGGTATGAACTATACCATACCAGAGAAGGTGGGGGAGTTATTTAATAAGTGTGAGCCATCCGTGGGTAGGACAGTATTACATTTACATGTTAAAACAATAAAGGTAACCTGCTTTTTTAAATTGACAGATTTGCATTCTCATTTTAACTGAGTTTGCATTTTAAAATAAGACACCACACATGAGGAACAAGCGGTAAATATGATTTTGGAGATTTATTCTGTACGGTAGAGGTCTTTACTCATTCATGACCCGGGGAAGCCAAGGTCCTCACAAGACAGGAATAAAGAGTATACTAAAAATAGAGAGGATTTTTAGGGTCACAGTTTGCATTTGTTTGCCAGCGGGGGGTCATTCAGCAATGTGACCGAGTTTCAGCTCATCAGTGGAGCAGAGGAGACAGCGCATCCCTGCAGCTTCTCTCCACAGCGACAGATGAGTATTGTTCTGTTGAGTATTTTTATATTTCTTTATGGGATGGATGAATAAAATGAAACATGGAGCTAAGTCAAAACTGTCGTCCCTTTAAAGTTTGCAGGGGCAAAAAAACAATAGCGTTCTGCAGAATGCCAGAGTGTTTTTTATTTGTTCCACTCAGGTGCAAAACACACCACAGGGACAACCACACCCCTACTCGCACACACACGCGCACACACACACACACAAACCTCCCGACTAAAACTTATCCCAGTTCCTCCGCTGCAACTCAGCAAATGTGGCGGGCAGGGTTTAATTTTCTGGCCCCCCGCCTCAGCCCCAGCCTCATGCATTTTTCATCACCACCATCCTGTTCCCAGCCCGCCACTGCCGCTGCACAATGCTATTGATTGGCGATTAAACCATCAAAACGTTATAAAGAGGTTAATATTTTAAAGCTGTTGCACTTTTCCACCCTCCATGCATTAACAGTATGTGTACACTCTAGTAGGGTTTTATGTTTTTTTCTTTTCGGAGTTTCTACTCTCATGCCAGGTCGGGTTATGAATGTTTGATGCAAGTCAGACGGGAATGTGTTTTTCCTTCTCCTATACAATGCGTTCTCCAGCTCTGAGGTGGCGTGTTCGATCAGCTGACTGTGCCAAAGGCCGAGAGGGAACAGTCGCGCTCAGCAGGCGCAGGGTCATACTCTGCACACGCCTCGTGCGGGATATGTCTAGTTGTTGACCAATTTGCTTATGGTAATTTGAATGGATCTCTGGAGGCCACTCCGCAATATTGAGGGTTCAGCGTTAATTGTGACCAGTGGGCAAAGAATCTGCAGTCTCATCCCATTCTCGCAACTGATGAGCATCTCGAGTTATTTTTAGGCGTTAATCCAGAGGAAACACTCCTCTTCCTTTGCTTAAAGTAATGGATTTAAATATACCTAACTACTTAACATGTCTCTGGTATAACATCATGTTCAACATGTGTTCATTTGAACCGATTCCACTGTTTATTTTTTAAGTTTGAGATGATTAATAACAGAGAATGTAGGAATAAACTTAATTCTGCTGCTTCAAAGTTAACCCAAATTTGAACATGCAGTGTTCCTGTTCTCCATGGTTTTGTGTTTATTTCAACCCAAATTATTCCATTTTTTTTAAATATAATTGCAGACATGACAAGACTAGAATGGCACTGAGTAGAGCGCAAACCTCAGCCAAGGCTCAACAGTCCCTGAAAAACAAACAAGCTTGATCAAATTTTAAACACTCATAGATGTCATTTCTCTTAATGTGCCATATTTTTATATTCATTTCGATCTATGAATTATTCTCTGAGAAAATGGTAAAAATGCTAAACCTTTCTCGCAATATTAAAGAATGGGAATGAAAAAATATTTGATCCGCCCCCTGATCCGGATGCGCGTCATCATTTATTGACTTCTTCCCTGAGCCATATACCACATCCTTCCATCAGGTTTCATTGAAATCCATTCAGTCATTTTTGCGTTACTCTCTGTAACAAACATACAAACCAACAAACAACCAACAAGATGTTGATACCCCTTTAGGTTAAATTTAGTTCAAACCTTTTTTCAACACTGCTAAAGCTGGTAGGAAAAAACAGAAATCTTCAATTAGTAGTTTTTATGTTGTTAAATTGCAATCTGTAAAGTTGTCACACACACACAATGGGAAAAGATAAGACCCAAAAATAAATGCCAGAAATCAAAATTATATAATTCATTAGCTACAGTGCAATGGCTCCCAGTGGCCTTGAACACACCGACCGGAAGAATTTTTTAGAACATGTCCTCTTAGCTGCCTCAATATCACTGGAGATTTGGTTTACCGTCATATATTGTGTTTTCTTTTGATCTGTTTCAAGTCTCTGCTTGATTTTCATACAGTGAAATGAACCAAAAAGCAAGAGTACAATGGTTGATGGAGGTGAATGATTGGAAACATGCAGCATGGTCTTGTCTCAGGGACTGAAACAGGGGTCTCACAGGGTGACGCCTGGACAAGGAGTAGCGTTGACAGAGGTGAGAATGGACATGGAATGGATTTATTTTGTGAGTCTGCTTGGGGGACATGTAGGTAGAGAAACAGGGAGTGCGGGAAGTGTTAGTCCTGCTGGATTCACACCTGCAGGACTTGTGACCACTGAGGTGAAGGCAGGGGGCGGGCAGGGATGTAGGTGAGCACTGAGGGAGAGCAGCCCACTTTCACTTTAACTCTTAGCCAAGGTCGGGCACAGATTTCACCTGTTACCTGTCCTGAGCTGACACGACCGCTCTGTCCTCGAGCCCGAACCCATTCAGTCTGATATGCCGCTTCTCTGCACGCCACTCTTTCACTCGCTCCACTTGACAGTACGGACAAGTGACTCATATAATAAGAGCGCTGTTCTCCATTAGTGCCAGCCAGTTTGTGCTGCTTAAGTCCTGCGCTGTTGTCCTCCAGGGCAGAGCTGGATAACACGCTTGAGCAGTGGCCCAATCACCGTGATCACCTGTGACAAACCGCACCAAGGCCCGATCGATACCCTGCTCTCCGGAGGGCCGGGGGATTAATGTAACTCTGCTGTGCTGCATGCTTGCGTGTGCATGTGGGTGAGTGTGTGTGTGTGCGTGCGTGCATGTGTGTTTGTGTGTGGGTGTGTGTGCGTTTGTGTTTATTCCTTTTGCTGCACACATCTCCCAACAGAATCTCTTGAAACCAACAGTATCTTTAAAACAGAAAATCTGGCAGCCTACATGATGATGACAGGAAAGGATAATAAAAAATACTTCTTTACCTAAAAAACAAATCAGAGGGGAAGAAAGAAAAGGGGCTAAGAATGACATCGTGTCTACACATACGCAAATATTTTACAAAGCAAACTTTTTCCTCTGCTTTTGGGCCTCTCGGTTTTGAATGTGCAGACTTTCAAAAACTCAGTTTTTCTGTGTATCCGTGTGCACGTGGAAAACGGAGCGTTTGATAAATGATGGCATTGGAGCTTTCTTTGCACCGATACAATGCTGCTTTGTGAAATGAGCATGCACCAGGAGCCACAACAACAATTGTGGCTTTATACTGATTTCTTTATATATGTGGTTAGCACTTCTTGGTCTAATTACATGTTTGCTGCTGAATGTATCGTCACTGCACCACTTTACCAGCATCTACCATAAATTTCCTCCAGTGAACGGCAAAAAAAAGGATAAAGAAATATTTTAAATTTGAAGCAGAAAATATGCGCTCAAAAAGAGAAGACCTGAATAAATGGAAAAAGAGGATTCGGGTAAAAAGGAAAGAAATCCAAACAACAACTAGAAAGGAATGAAGAAAGTTATTGAAGTAGAAATGAAATCAGTGTGTGGGAGATTCTGTTCAGGGGGGGGCGCAGAGTTTAGACGGTGACTCCTCAGGGAGAGAGTATTCAGTGCTATATTAATATAACACAGAAGGGATAGTTAGGGAAGCTTTGTTTGTCTTGGGCTAAATTAACACCCCCTTGCCATCATAATAGTCATGTCATTACAGGAGGAGGGTGAAGAGCCTGAAGAGTGTTTGTGTCAATGCTTTCCCTCCCACTTAATGAGCTGGGTTCATACCCTGCAAATAAAAGAACAGTTAAGACAATTGAGTTGTTGGCACACACAAACACACACACACTGTACAAACATCATGAATCAGATGTCCAGCTGCTCAGTGACTTCATTAATTCGTGGTAAGACGTGTTTTTTCTTTAACTTCTCCGCTGCATTTTGTTGCCGCTCTTTGTTCCCCCCCCTTCCCACCCTCCGTCTCCACGTTCCTCCACCTCCCTCCCGGCTCCTGTGGAACCTCCCGCTGCGGTTGCCTCCAAACACCGTCCGCCCACCGCCGCCGCCCCCAATCCCTGCGAGAGTTTGTCCCTCATTATCGGTCCTTACTGCACCGCGACCAGCCTCCCCGCCCAGCATGGTGTCATAGCTTCAGTGCCTTATAGTCTCATTATCTCCACAGACACCGGCGAGGCAGGGCATTATGGGACATCATACACTCCTCCTCGTTTAGAGCGCTGGGGGGGGGCTGACGATGGAGTTGACAGGTGATTAAGTCAGGCCAAAGGTTTTATGTGTTGAATGTTGTATTCCATCTGTGCTTGTGCATCCTGGTTCATCTATTCATCATGAGCAAACTTAATCCATTCATCCATCCATCCATCCATTCTTCTTTATGCTTATCTGTTCGGGGTCCCGGGGGGGGCTGCAGCCAATCATAGCTGACTTTGGGGCGAAAGGTGGGGTACACTCTGGGCAGGTTGCCGGTCATCTTTTAATTTTTGGTTGAAAAAGCAACTGAAACTAGAATGGCACTCCCCTGCCTAGGCGTCCCCTTACAAAACCACCTTTAAATTCACTAGATCCAGAATTGTATTTCAAAATCAACAACAATGCTCACAATTTTAAGAAATACGTTCAAGAAGTGAATATCCCGGATCCGACCCTGATCTGGATCTGCACAACAATTGAAAGGCTTCTACCCCTTAGCTGATGTCCCATCCCAAACTCCATGGTAATCCGTTCAGTTGATGACTGTGGTCTTGCTCACAAACGAACCAATAAACAAGCAGAGAACGATGAAAACATATCCCCATTGGTGGAGGTGATAAATGTGCAAAGGAGAGAATTATTCGAAATTCGGAAGTCAGGGTTGGTAATCAAAAAAAAACAACAAGAGTGGGCTACACTTTGAAAAAAAAAACAGCTAATCCATCCTACGCCCTATCATCAGCCCTCCAAAGCTTCACCCTCAAAACACACAAACACACTGACTCTGCTGTATCTCACTCGTCAACTTCTGTCTATCGCCGGGTGTGTGTGTCTCTCCGGCTGAAGACTACAGTCCAACACAGTGAGGGCACGGGCAGGCTGCATTGCGGCCTCACTGTGTTGCACTGCAGCCTTCAGCCGGAGAGACGTGAAGAGGATTTCAACAAGTTAGACAAAAATGTTTCAGAAACAATTGAAGTCCTACCTTTAATATATGTATTTATGTCGTAATTAAGTGTGCTTGTGGCTCAAATGACATGCGGTCACGTTGTCAGATTTAAAAGGAAATTAAAGAGTTGTGTCGTTTCTGGATTTGGTGGATTTGAAAGACTTTGCTCTTTCTTCTCTGTGATATCAGTTTGCTTCAAGGCTCCCGTCTCTATGGAGACTGCTGTCCTTTAACATCACATTCACACTGATATATTCACAACAACCAGCCAACGGATTCAAAAAGTGCCAAGTTTACATAAGACAACGCTGGATTTACAGCGCTTCGGTCGAATCTGTAGCTAGAGCCGTCCAACGTCTCGGGCAGATGAATCATACAAGTGACATCATTTCGCCTTTTGACATCCATGTCACTGAATAAATGAATTGGGCTTCGTTTCACATTAACAGATGGTGCTGAGGTGACACCAAGAAGCAGTGTAGCAGTGAGTTGTGCTGGATAAGATCACGACATGTTTATCCTTAACATGTCATTTCATTTTGTCAGTGGTTATGAAAAGTGGTTTGATCCAGGTTATCCTACTAACTTGTTTAAACTCTGCTACCCCCCCCCCCCCCCAGTACCACCTACAAGCTGTTCCAAAAATTGCCGTGAGACCAAATTTTTCAAAAGAAAACTGTGCAGAAGCAGGTTTGTCATAAATAAATCATCACGCCGTCGTCTTTCTGGATGCACGGGTTTAGTAGCACTTGGCTCGTCCCTCTCCTCCTTGAGTCATCTCTCCAAATTCCTTCTGTCTCCCCGGCCCTCCAAAAAGCAACACGTAACGTCCGTGTAACTGTTGGGCCTGTTTTGTCTTTTTTAGTTTTTTTACCGGAATGGGGGTGGTGTAGAGGCAGAGGAGCGGGTTTGGCGAGGACACAGCGTCGAGAAGGAGGAGGAGGAGGAGGAGGAGGAGGAGGAAGAAGGGAAGGGGAGGGAGGGGGGGGTTGTCTGTCCTAGGAGACAGATGGCGTGGGGGGCTGGTCCGCGATGGGCTGGTGCTGGACGGGCTCCATGTGCTGTAGTGGGTAACTGGGGCCCAGGGTGGAACGTAGGCGGCACTCTGATCCTCAGCGCCACAGTATTCCTCAGGCACAGGAGTCCACTTCCCCCGCCCATCTGTTCCTTCCTTCGCAGCTATGGCAAATGTTCCCATACACACTCAGATATACACGGGCGAAACGTACACATGCGTTGCCATACAAATACACACACGTCAGACGCTGGCCCCCTGCTATTCTGCAGCTTCGGGTTCAGCTACAGTACATCAGCGCCTCTTCCCCCAACATGCCTCCGTCAAAATTAGCCTCCAAGTTTGACTGGATCCCAGCAGCTTCCCGTCACGCGGGCTGTGGCTGTTAGCGAAAAACGCTTAAGCTCTCCCACGCCACCGTTGGTGTCATGCTACACGATATTAAGACTCACTCCCACGCGTGCTCGTGGATGAGCGCACCTTTGCTACGCAGTAATCTCAGCGCCAGGGATTTAATGGCTCTGCAGTCACCTGTGTGGGGACGAGGGCGGGGGAGAGCAGGCACATCCACAGCCTGGGAGACAGAAGCCAGAAGGAAGGGGGGGAAAAAAACTGGCGTGGTTGTAAACAGCCGAAAAACATGTTGCCGTGAAGTCTGTAATGTATGCGGAAGGGTGATGTGTCTCTGTGACTGATACATGTCTCCCAGGGAATTTTTTTTCTCAAATAATAAATGTTTTCCTAATTAGTCTGGTACTGAATGTGCAAACGCATGTGTGACAGAGTGATAATGACTTGAGGGGGTAAGGTGACATTAGAGTCACGGCCCAAGGCTGTCGCTGAGTCAAGGTCAGATGGAGGCAGAGTGAAAGATGGGTTGTTGTTTTTCTTTGCCTTTTTGAAACCTGCAGCGCTTGTGATCATCTGATCTGTTCAAAGCTTTTATCCGCGCTCTGAGATGAAAAATGCACACAGACATTTTCAAGTGGTGGAGTCATTTGTCAATCGTCTTCCTGGTGGTCATTATTCCAGATTGATATTGCAGAATGCGCTGCGTGGACAGAAGGGAGACTCCCCTGAAACAGGTTGTCGCACTTCAACAAAAGTTATTTCTGATCATGTTCACGTTCACGTCATACACACTGTGCTGGGAGTTTGGAGGTCGTCTTGCTTGTGTGTGTGTCCAAGAATCCACTTTTTACGTGACTGTGATGTGACACTGCTTTAACCCAAGGCCTATTTTGCATAATGACAATTCCATGGAAGGTTGGTGAAAATGGAAGAGAAATCACCATCTCTCAATTTTAAAGAAGGTGATTCATTTAGTGATTTGGATTCGGTCTTGGCCTATCGCCAATCCTCCCATCAAGTTTCATGGAAAGCCGTTCTGTAGATCTTGTGTAATCCAGCTGAAACAGACGAGTATTATAAGTTCTTCATTGGAGTTCTCACACAGTAGCCAAACCTTAACTCCATCTTTGCCACCAGCTCCCACCTCTGTGAAAGTCAGAATCTCCTCCTCCTCTCTCTCCCTCTCTCTCTCTCTCTCTCTCTCTCTCTCTCTCTCTCTCTCTCTCTCTCTCTCTCTCTCACCTTTAGGACAAGAGGAAGCTGAGAAACAGTTCTCCTAAAATGTAATCTACTTTTCTGTTCAGTCACACGATGGACACGTGGTTTACACTGTTGCCCACATCAAGAAGGGTCTGGATTCAAACCAGAATTTGAATCTCTGTTTGTTTGGGTTCTTTCTGTGTGTGTGCATGTTCCTCCTGTGTGTGTGTGGGGGGGGGGGGGGGGGGGGGGGCATTCCTGTGTTCCTCCCTCAGTCCCAAAACATGCAAATCGAGGATTAGTTTGATTGGATATTAAATTGAGCGTAGGTGTGAATGTGAGTGTGTAAATGGTTGGTCTCTGTATGTTGGCCTGGTGATAGGCTGGTGACCTGTCCAGGATGTACCCCCGCCTCTCACTCACTGTCAGCTGTGATTGGCTAAAGGATAAGTGGTTCAGATGGATGGATGGATGGATGGATGGACAATAAAACTACAACCGCTACAACTTAATTGCAACCTTATGACGTTTCTGCTCATAAAATTGTAAATGCTTTGTATTAAAATAGCGTAGACTGCAAGAAATATTCCCTTATTGTCGACATACAGAAAAATAAGTCAAATATTTAGACACATATTTTAGCAGGCTTGTTTTGTAAGAACAATTGTATGCCAGCAAATGCATATATAAGGAAACACTTGAAAAATTCACAGCAATTAAAAAGAAATCTCCTTCCTCTCCTTTTTTTCTTTTTACTCATTTAACACATAAACAACATATATGACATTCCAGCGAGCGCCTGGCTCGACATGCTTGTTTCACAGAGAGGCCTTTAGCCAGCTGTCTGAAAGCCAGTTAGGAAAACATTAGATCTTAAATATTAATGCAGTAATATGGCATTGTTGGAATGCTCACTGAGCTGTGGGCTCCGGGCCTGCTGGGTTATTTGTCACACTCAAGAAAGCTCACAGCAGCCAGAAAAGAAACCTCCATGAAAGGAGGTGACGACGACAGCGCGGAGCATCACCTCTCCGGCCGTTTTAAAAAAAACAAGGCATCACCTTTTCATAAATATTATAAAGGAATCATGTAGCTCTATCCTCACTGTTTTGTATCTTTTAATAACATTTGCATATCCCAATAGTTAAGTCACTTTCTTCTGCAAAGTGTTCTTGGGTAAACACCACATAAAGTAAATGAATATAGTTGCATTAGATTCAACCCAAACCAAAATCCATTAACACAAACTCCATTAAGCTCCGAAGTCAGAGCGGCAGCCCTCCTCTTGTCTTCCTCTCTCTGTGTGAATCTTCCAGCAACAGATGGCTGATGGAGAAATCAGCAACACGTTTATTTTCTCTCTCCTTTATTTGAACAAAAACGTTTCATAATTGGATGATTCCCCGTGCACATATTTTAGTGTATATTGATTCTGTTCCAGTGGAGATATTTTCATCCTTCATCATCTACCGAGCTGAATACGCCCGCCTGCCTTTGGGAATGTGTCGCTTTTCATCAACAACAGTTTTTTACATTTAGTTTTTAGGGTTAAAAAAAAAAAAAAAAACTCAAATGTAATGCTGTATAAAATGTTCATCTGCATAATCGGCACATACAGACACACACTGATAGCACAGACAACAGTGCTCTGAGGTTTACTGCTTGTTATGTAATAAATTATATTAAAGTATATAATTAAATGTTCCAAAAACTAGTTTAACCTCAGCTATCATCTTGTAATCTATGGTTTTATTTCAAACCAAGAAGGTAATTTTGTTTTTTGGTTTAACCGTAAAACCGAGTCCTTTTTCTATTTCTTCTGCTAGGATCGGAAACGAAGAAAACAAATTTATAAAACTGCCTGATTTTGGTTTTTATTTTCTGTATTGTAGTAGTGAAAGTAAATATTTATTTTAGGCTAGAATATTAACATTTGATATAGGACAAATTAATACATACATTTATAAATGTGTCAATAAATCTTTAGGTATTCAACATAAATACTTACCTGTATGAACTTTGATTTTTTTTCATTTTGAAACCAAATACCTGCAGCAGCACAAATTTGTTTAATACAAAATTACAGATTATATGAAGGCACCCGGCGGAAACGGAGCAATTTTTGTGTAAGTTTGTAAGTGTGTGAGCAGGTGTGTGTTTCTGGTTGTATCGCAGCTCGACTTAAGTGCCTGTTGGGATATGTAAAGAAATGCAGATCTAAAAGAAATCCGTGATGGGACACCGGCGCAGGCTCACAGGCCAAACAGGTGGTGCTGCCGGTGGTGAGGAAAGGTTGTGGACATGGGGGTTGGTTAGCGGGCACATGTGGTGAGAGGGGGTCAATGATGTGAATTCCATCGATTGCAGGCTTCCTGACAAGTGTTCAGTGATTTCCTGTCCCTGGCAGAAATATTGTGCTTGTTAATCCATTTGAGTCAGAGCAGCATGGGGGCTCAGAGAAAGAGGCAGAGAACCTGTGTGTGTTTGTGAGTGTGTGTGTGTGCACATGCTGCTTGGAAAGGGTGCAGTGGTCAACGCAAACAGGATGCTAATGAGCCTGCGCTAATCAATATGTGCTTAATCAGCTATTCAGCACAGAGTGGCCACGGGAAGGGTAGAGGAGGGAGCGGTGCAGGGAGGAGTTCATGAGAAAGTGCAGGCCCAACCTCTGATCCACTCCCTTTGTTGAGAACATCAGTTCTCAGGAAGAACTCGGTGAATGCAGAGCGGCTCCGCCTGAGACGCTGGAGCAGCCGGCGTGCTCTTGCTGTTGGGTTTCTGCATGAGCCGAGCTGCTGCTTCACTCGTCTGGAGAAAGAACTCAATGATATGCAGTGTAAAAGACAGTGACGTCGTGATTTTGTGACTGTCGAATGTTTATTTATAGTGTTGAAGTCACGCCAGTTTCCGGAATGTTTGTGGTGGGGCAGTGTGTGAGAATTCAAATGTCACATTTTCCTGAACTTTTCCCACCAGCCCCCCTAAAGACTCGAGTGGGTGTGTCGATGACGTTTCTAACATGCGCTGGATGCATAACTCGAAAAAAGACAAGAAAAGAATGCAAATGTCTCAGGATGAAAAAGAGGTGTCATAGTTAAAGACGGATAAAGATGTGAACTTGGTAAGACAGTGAGACTCTTGAGGTTTTTGTTGATAAGGGTCGACTCTTGTGTTGATGTGCTCTAAACTAAAATATTATGCGCTGTGATGTTCTCCTCCTGCATGCTCTACGTTCCAGACATGTTCTTGTTGTGAACACGGCTGACCCGGTCAATCTCCTGCTGCGTGTGAAGCACAGTAAAATCACATGTTCACTGTCAATAATTTCCATTATAATATAATCAATTCTTCTTTCAGCTAAACAGCAGCATATTTATCACTTATTGACCCATAGCTAATCCCCAACTCCCCCACAGTTATTCTCTCTCCATCTCTAAATCTTTCCAGTCTCACGAGGCTGTTATCTAAGGTGGCTGATTCACTTCTTATTTGAGCTATAAATATATATGAATTATAGTGTCGTATTTTCAAACCCTATTCTATTTACCTTTATTGTAAAAGAGAAAAGGGTTGTGATCATTGTCTTTCAGAAACCCTGTCACAGTATTCTGTGACACACCTCGACAGGCCTTCATGCATACTTGTACCTGATCAGCTTTTTGATTGAGTAAGATTGGACTGTGGTTGGTTTAGTCCAGTTTAATGCTTAGTAACTTGGTTCCATTTTGTGCAATGAAGCACTTCTTCATAACAAAAAGCTTGTTCTAATGATGTGTCGTTCACTTAATAAGGTTGTTAAACACCGGCGCTACTTGCCAAAAGCATTTCTCCTCATGCAGTTGCCTGAAACCACATCTATCATGAAGAATTAATAACACAGTATATAATGCTCTTGTTCATAAACTTTCATTATTTAACCCTCCCCCATTGGACGTTTTCTCTGGGGTTTTTTCCTTCTTTTTTTCCCCCAACGTGTTGGTTTGGAGACTTTCGCATTAATCCTGTTCTTTACCCACTCAGAAAAAGGCCACAACTCAATCAGTCTCCTGTCCACAGGAACAGCGGCCTTTAAGAAATGACTCCATACCCTGAGTTGACAGCCCAAAGATGGGAAGAGAGGAATTAATCTCACAGAAAGACCCAGGGAGGGGGTGGCGCCGCTATAGACAAAGGTTGTGGAGGGTGCAAAAACAAGCTGTGTGTTTGGCGAATGTGGGAGCAGCTGGGATCCGCTCACAAATTGTACACAAATTCCCGCGTCGCACGGCGTTTCGCGCGCACGCACGTAAGCAACACCCACACAAATGGTATGTGCGAAGATGAGAGGTGGCAGGGAGAGGGAGCAGGGATCAATCCATATTACGGTCTAATCTGTATCGCCCCGGGCTGCTGCAGACGCAGGGGTTTTGGGGGGACTTTATGAAGTGTTGTCAACATGTTGTGATTCCAACCTGAGCTGGCCCGGGAAAATAGACCCACTGCATTTGGTTGTTAATATTCGATAACAGGCCTGGTCGACGCAGGGACTCGAGGCGTCTACTTGCCACACAGTTGACAAAAAGGGACAGGTTATCCTTGACGGGGCCACACAAACAGGACGTGACCTGTGGGTAGCAGACAGCTGTTGAAGGTCGACGCACTGAAGTAGCGAGGAGAGTGTTAGTGTGTCGCTGTTTGAACCGTATCTGTGCTTTGAATGTCGAGCAGAGGCCAAAGGGAGGCAGACCGAGGGAGCCCGTTTGCCTCTAATGTGTCGCAACCCTTGGTGTGGTGCCATAGCTGCACGATACGTAGAAAAATTTGCTGTAGCATGTTGTCTCATAAATGTAAAAAAAATAACGGCTGTTTATGCACCGACACCCATACTTTCAATGCACGTTATATCAATCCATCGGAAAAGGGTGCAGTGTCACGTCTAGACTGCCAAAACAAATAGGAAGACGAGGGTGCCGTGTTTAGATTACTGCTGATCAGAGCCTGTGTCTACTGCAGAGTCATTTGACGCGAAAGCTGATTGTATCCGTGCAGTCAACAGCAAGACGTTAGTGGGTTTTTTGACCAGTGGAAAATGGGCTCAAGTTGTCTCTTTGTGGTTGGCCCACTGCATTTGGTTGTTGATAGTCAATAACAGGCAGGGTCATCTCAGAAACTCAGTGTCCACGTTCCAACAGTTAACAAATAGGACACGTTATCCTTGACGGGGGCCACACAAATAGGATGTGACATGCAAACAGCTGTAGAGGCAAGATGCAGTGAAATGGCGAGAAGTGGGTAAGCAAAGAGAGAATCTTTTTTGATTTTTTAAGGGTTTATTCTTGGCAGTGGTTCCTATTGATGCTATTATGTAGTGTGTTTGCGTTGGTGTTGGAGTTTTGGATGGCGAACAGAGGCCGAAAGGGAAGGGGATAAATGGAGGGGACGATAGATCGCAGAGGGCCGTGCCAGGATCTGGAGCCCTGGGAGGACGGCGTCTCTCCGAGGCCGTCCACTGCAAATCGGGCCTGCCAGTAAATGTATCACATCACAGCATACAACCCTCCTCATTCTATTCCATTGCTCCTCTTGATCATGGCGACCGCTCATCCTGCGAGACAGCCGCGTGCACATGGTGATGTCCAATTGATTTACTGTTCGGAAAAATACACATTAACATGCCCAGCAATTGTCACACGCTAAAATCCGTGACTGTAATTTCAAATGGCCAGAGTTTGACGTCGTGTCATTTTGGCTTGTGCCGGAGAATATTTGATAAGGCGACATCATTACAACCACCCCCCACCCACCAACCCCAACTCCCCCCACCCCCAATCTATCCATGTAACTATTCGGGGTAAATGAGCAATGGCTCTCGTTTGAGCCGGAAAGCCCGAGCTGTCATTAAGTCTGTCTCCGACTACACCCACTAGCTCTAATGATGCAAAAACATGCCCGGCTATGCCTGAGCACGAGTGGGTTTGAAGAGTTCGGAAGGAGAGGGGGAAAAAATTGAAATAAAATGATTTGAAGGAAGATGGATGTAGCAACATGTCTGTCTTCATGTGGAGAGGGTATTTCACAGCGGAGAGAGTGGGGGGGGGGGTGATGGGATCCTTTCGTAGGGTGGTGTGTGTGCCAGTGTTTCAGTTTTATTTTCATTTTAAAGAGGAATGGGCTTTTAACATGCAACTCAGAATCTGTCTGTCAACCGCTCTTTGATGTCCTGCTGCTTCTGTAGCCTTTGAGAGCGCTCGGGTATCATTAAGCACTGCCAATGAGTCCCACGTAGAAAGATGACTGGATCCCTCAAGTTTTTCATCATCAATAGAAAAAGGAGTCTGCCGCTCCTGGGAACTTCAGTCAACTTTAATTCATTTATTTGTCCATAAATAACCTGCTTGTGATTAGCCAAATTATATCCTTATAATATTGCTAGAAATCCCATCGCATGCCCTCTTTTTCTCTGTGAGACGCTTCATGGCAGTAATGCCTGGTATGTGGTATATAATGATGTGCAGGTATCTATATCTGTATGTGAGTGATATGAGACTAATATGCGGAGAGCAAATATGCGCCTGTCACCAGTAAAGGAGAGCGCGAGCGTTGCAGAGTGCACTGCATGCTAAATTTGAACGAGGGGGAAGACATTAAATATTCTTTTTGATTGCATATCCAGCTGCATATTCTCACAGAGGGATTTTGCTTTTAACTGAATGTGCTGTACACAAGCACTTTGCAGTTTAACAAATATTTTTCCCCTGGCAGTGTCTCAGCCCACCGGTGCTTTAGTACTTAATCCTTCCCAACAAATCCAACCACTAGATTCACCCAGGGGTGGGCGGGGGAGCTGCCATCTCTACAAAGGGAATTATTGACATTATTAAGCTATCTGTTTACAGTAGAAAAAAAACATTTTGTATCGCGAACAAGTGTACGGTCCCAATCCCTTGTAAAGCCCTCTGTGGGCTATAACTTAGCTCATGATGATGAAAGTGACCTTGCTCAGGAGAGTTGGGTGGGCAGGTTTTACTAATGTAGCTGGGAATACTTAAGGGAATACTAATGTCAGCTGAGGCAACATCTTAGGCCCGCTTCTAGCACTCCTTACCCCAGGTCTCCCCCAGAATCAAGGGTCCTTTTGAAAGAGCCCTTCTTCTCATCTCTGGCTCTGTTCTGAAAGCTCATTAGGACCACAGATCAAAAGAGCGGGGCAGCCGGCCCTGCGAACTGGACACTGTGGGCTATTTCCATCTATTTATCACTCATACGGCTATTTTGGCTCTCACTGGAGGTGATCGGCATCCAGATTGCACCGCAGCTTTCCCCCCGTAATCGAGCCATTTTGGTAACATTCGCCGGCAGCCAGGGCAGTAGGAGTTCTCCAAACTGAACGCCTGCTTCCAGGCAAACGCTGGGCCTCACATGACAAGTTTATTCAGGAACAACCTGCTTCGACCGCATCCATATGAAACAAAAATTTAAAGGCTGAGCTATAATTTACAATTTATTAGACAGTTTAGAAGATGGTAAAATGTTTTGTGTGACATAAACAGAAGCATAGAGACAAAGTTCCAAATATTATAAATGTTGAAATGAAAAGAGGATTCATCTTTCATAACCAGGAACCAGGAACCAGGAATAAATAGTGTTTCTGAATGTCTCCACAATCAATGATTTAAGCTTCATTCATGTCCTGCCTTTACATTATTCAACATTTGGGACATTTTAATATCAGAAATGTTATTAGAAAATACTAGTTGGAACAATTTCAAACAGACCAAAATCACAATTTTGCCCTGAAAAGTTTATCTGTGAGAACATTGCTGCAACTCTGGAAATGAAACTTATTGAAAAGCTGTTTACTATAGATGTAGAAAATGAACCTGATCAGCTGAGTAAGAAGAGGACAGAACTGATTATACTCGCTCTGTCTCAACCTCTTCCCTTCGTTTACTGTACGGAGACAAACACACCTGCACACGAGCTTAAACACACACACACACGCTCATTCACCTGGCATCAATGACCTCAAACAGCCCAGTGCAGGTGATAAACAGGACGAGCCAACCATCTGTCTGTTTGCGTTTATCGCTGTTAAACGATGACACGACACATCCCAGTCAAACAATACAGTGGAGACAGGTGAGCTGTTGGTGGGACTCTTCTTTCTCCATGCACAGACTCGGGACACACCCGCAAATGTCAGTATTCATAACCTTTATAACCTTTATATTCCTCCGGCTGATAGTGTCCATGTCACCGAACTCGAGTGAGAAAATGCCCAAAGCCGGCGTCCGAGGGGAGCAAATCTATCGTAGATCAGTCGTAAGGGAGAGTGTGTGACAGCGAGCGTCACGCTGTAGTGACCTGCTTACACATATGATACATTATACATGACACACCTGCACTCCACATGCATATACAGCCTCTCTACCGCTGCATGTCCCCTCATTCGTGTCACAAACGGACCAGAACAGTGCACTGACCCGTTCCCTGGAGCAAGCGTTTTTCGCTCTCACAAGCTGTCCAAACATTTCCGCCTTTGAAGGCCCGAGACGGTCTTTCCCGCCTCCGTGTGGTACCTGGCCTCTTTTAAAAGCAACACTCAAGCTACTGATTTATACTTCAGAGAGTGTGAGAATGAAAGGGAGAGAGGGAGTGAGTGTGTGTGTCTGTCTGATTCTGTGTGTGTGTGTGTTCCCGCGTGCTTCTTTGCTGCAAGAGAGCGGGATGTTTCATTGCAGGATTTGTTTTTTCCC
Source organism: Platichthys flesus (assembly GCF_949316205.1). Classification (NCBI taxonomy): domain Eukaryota; kingdom Metazoa; phylum Chordata; class Actinopteri; order Pleuronectiformes; family Pleuronectidae; genus Platichthys; species Platichthys flesus. The sequence goes on along the minus strand of NC_084963.1, from coordinate 13,382,361 downwards.
CAATTAAACAGGCACTAATATCCATCGCAATGCCGGAGCTGAGGGGCTGCGGGGTTATCTCTGCAGTGAGCGGAGTAAACCAGGTTACTCTGTCTACATAATAATAAAAAAGAGGAGTTGATTGCAGCACATCAGAGCAAAGGCAGCCCGAGCAACCCAATGGCTGTCTTCGGAGCTCAACAGATGTAGCTTCCATTGCTAAATCAGCTCTTGGAAAGTTGTCAACACAGCTCTGGCAGAACTGCTGCTTCTTTTCTCTTGTCTTTTCTACTCGTCTTTTTTTCCCTTTGCCTCGGTGTTTAGTGTTTGCTGACTGACTGTGGGAGAGATAATGAGGAGGATGTTCTTTTATTTTTCTGTCTTCACGTCCATGTCCCCCTTTTGCACTGCCACACACATTCGCACATCATAGCAATGCTATACAGTGTAGTTGTGTAGTGGATGTGCCCGGGTGCATGTGTTGTGTTCAAGTGGGTGGGTCTACGGGACCTATGAAAAAGTCATGATTTTATCAACTATGTTGCATGAAGGAACTGCTTTAAAGGACCCTGTTGAGACCATTTATCACAAGGGAGTTATCCATGATATTTAAGTTATAAATATATAAATCTTAAGATTGTTTGAAGCAGTGTTGATGGATTTTTTACCACTAGGTGACAGCGCAACAAGATCTAAACACACTCTTGAGGGTATCAAAGATAGAAAGATGGATGACATGACTTCTACCTTAAAGTGAAGCCAAATCATCTTGATCTCCACCTTGTGGCTGGCTGCAGTATAGCTCCGTGCATCCTCCATGTTAGCAGTTTGGACATTGAAAGAAGTCAAATACAAGTCAAATTACGTGTTTTTTTTCTAAAATGGTTTCTATCATTTTAGATACCTATTATCAGAGTGGTGTTGGATCAATTGTTAATTTTTCGGCAATTCTGGTTTTAATTAGTTATTTGATCCTATAAAAACGGGGTGAAACATCATGATTGACAGCTGAGACTGACTCACGACTGATCAAGTGTGGGCATTAGCGACACATCGCTACCGTGGCTCGACCCCCGGATTGGTGCTCCACAGACTCTGACTCCGAAAATGAAAGATGGCAGTGTCGGTAAGCAAGATATTTTGGCTTCATTTATAGAGAGTGGGATGAAATGGAGACACATTAGTCATCCATCTTAATATTCAGTCTATGATATTATATCTCGTTCTCAAGCTAATAAATAAATATTCTCTGTAGGTTGTTCCCTATAAGCAGCACCTGTCACATTACAATAATACAACTTTCATGAATTGTTCATGTACAAATATTGTTTTCTTTTTATTTAGGCACAAATAATGATGTAACGTAGATTTTGCTGTCCAGATGCTTGATATTTATGATTCAATAATACATGCATGATATAAATATAAATTAACTTTAGTGTGCATATATAAAGAAATAATAGACATAGGAAAAGCCAAATCCAAAGAAGCAAAAACAGATGCAAAGTTCAAAACATGGTGCAACAGATGCCACATATGGGTTATCTTTTATTGCTATCCCTAGGGATGATGTAAACATTTGGTTGTGCTATGTTAACATGCTTTGAGTGGGTGTCTGGCTTAGAAATGATGTATTAAAGCTAAGATTGACACGGTTGAGCTCGAGGTTAAAGGAGGTCAGGTGAAAAGGTGATTTAACCTCCAGGAATCAATGACACATTCATCTCACAGCTGAAAGGTCCCAGTTTGATCCACAGCCACTGGTGCAGTCTGTGTTTGTTTTCCCCCTGTTCACATGGCTTCCTCCTACAGCCCACAGTCAGGTGGATCAGAGATTTTAAATTTCCCACAGGTACGAATGGGACAGTGTGTGTGTTTATCTGTCAATCTGTGTTAGCTCTGTGATAGACTATCAACATTTCCAGGGCTTTCCCTGCCTTCTGCAAAGTGGGCTGCTGCAGGATCCACTCTCTCCTCATCATGAGTCTGGAATGAAATAAGTAAGGAAACACAGCGCTCCCCTTTTTTTCCCTGAGATACAAAATGTGTGTAAGTTATTGAGTGAAATGCTCAAATTGCCTGTGAGTGCAACAATACAAGCAATAGGTGCCTACGAATGTGTGTGTCTGCATGTGTGTGTAGGTAAGTAGGGCAGTTCTACATTAATAATGGTCTGTCACAATGTATTTTCTCCAGGAAGAGAGAGAGATTTGAACCAATTTAAACTGTGTTCCACTTACATACTGTAAACTAACACAATTTTCCCTTTGTTCTAAATTTCATAGCATTTACCAATTAATGTTAAAATAATTGATACAAACAATGATACAAAACGTGCACCATCAATATAACATTGGAACGCTGCTGCCAATCTCTGAGTTGTTCCTCCACTAACACGACATTCATACCGACATCTTTGAGAACGATTAAGTCACTTTTCCAGAGTGAACTCACAACATTTGAAGACTAGATAGGCACTCAATATTGATACCTTGATTGCCCAACAGTCAATCAAGCTGGACCAAACTTCACACACTCATAGATATCAGTAAGCTATATGCCTGATTATTTTAAATGATTTAAACTCTTGTATCTTAGAATTGGATCAGTCCCTCTGTCTGGATCGATATAAAATTAAATGTTACTCGGCCCACGTCCCCAAGGTCAAACAGTCCCCTTTAATCAGGCCTCTCCAAATTCCTTGACATAACTAATTGATATAATTAAGCCACAAAAACTAAGTCACAATGCTAAAGCAATTCAACGAAAAAAACTGAATCCACCTCTTTGTCTGGCTCTGCCCCCAAAATTTAATGAGTCCTTTTCGGCAAAATAATCTTTTCTGCAGAGGTAACAATTTGACAGGGGCTAATACATAACCTCCTCGCTGGAGATAATATGTATCTCGGAATTGGGACACAGCTTTCCAGTGTGTGAAAGAATGGGTCGCCTCATGTAGTTTTGAATGAGCACAGCCTCTGGATCGCCACACACGCTGTACATTCACAAACACTGCTGAGGAATTTCAACCATCCTCACACATTACATCTGTACACCATTAGGAGAATAGTGCCTGTCTAATTCCACACATACTCCCTGCTCTCCCAGCAATACCCAAGGTCAGGTTATGGATAAAGGGCCAACTAGCAGAACATTGTAGTGTCTACGCTATTGGACTTTCATATCTAATTCATAAATCCCAGACAGACAGGCACCAAACTCCTTCGCGTATTTCACCAGTGGCAAGACGCAACGTGATTTAGGAATGCATGCGTTAGACTTAACTATCCATAGCAAGCGAACACCTACATGTAACAGAGAGAGTGACAGCGATTCTAGCCTTTCATGGATAATGTGCTTTTGGAATGGGTGACGCAAGTGGAGGGAGATATATTGGGATTCTGTGTGAGACATCTGGAGACTTGGGGGTGACAATCGCTCATGTTACTCTGTTGACGTTTGTATATTGTTGCACCTTCTGGTCGCCTTGATGCATCAAGTCTACATTAAACTCTTCTGCATATAAGACGTCAGCTGCTGCCTGAGTTCTCCTTTCACCAGCTTCCAGAAAACTTCCATAACACAAGGTCTGACTTAAACTACTCTCATTTCTACGCTAAGAACTGTACATTTTGCTTCCTTAAAAAAGTTTTCATCATTTCATATTGTATGACTGATAAATGAATGACTCAAATCCATCATCATTACATGTGGTTTAAATAGTGTGTGGGCTCCGCTCACCTCTCTCACCCCACCCGCGAAACTTCCTCATCTTATACCGCCCGACTCTCTTGTTCGGCAGCTTTAGCTTCGGGCCACGCAATCTTAATTAAATTACTCACAGCCTTAATCACTGCATGCTCCCATGAAATGAACCTTATGTGGATTGTGAGTTGGAGAGCTATGCAGCCGCAGCATTTTGCAGTACTTCTCCCCAGCAGCACAGTCTCACCCTTACCCAGGACCTGGCATGGACATAAGTGCAACACCCACGGACCAGACCGTCTCACTCCGCACCTAGTTCATAATAACATGCTCCTGTCAAAGCTGGGCTGAAGCCCTGTGAATAGAGAGTGACGCATCTTGGTCCACTGATGTATCTGCTGACAACACCTACTAATAAAAGTGACCAGTGCTGAAATAGTGCGATGATTTGTGGTCCACATGGTGGATTTGTCATCATTGGATTTTAAACCCCAAAAACCAGAAGCATGCTGAAGAATCCATTTTGATAGAGAATTAGCTGGCAAGTTAGCCGAACTAGCATGTCCTATTTGTGTATTTCTACCCTGTCAGTTGACATGGTTCTTTGGTTTCTAAGGTTGCCAGTTTGTTATCTGAGTGAACAGCTGTATGCATGGGTAGGGGATCTGACCTCAACTCGTATTTACGATAGGGAATTACGCAAACCACCTGTAGGGGGACCCTGCGTATAGCCGAGATTGAATCTCGCACTGTGTCCCCTTAAGCATGAGGGACTTTGGAAGTAAGTAGCTAAAAAAGGATAAACATAAGAATTCTATTAGACAAGGTTTAGATTTGTTACGAGTGTCACTGAAGCGAGACCCTCAAACACTCTCTAAATGCCTCCAACCTGCTGAGCAGAATAAAGTAAAGGATGATCATTGACATTTAGCCCTCTTAAGTGGGGAGTGGAAGGTGGAGAGGAAGCTGAGGCTTACTGCTTAGATGGTATTCTAATGAAGTCCAGCAGCTCTCTGTGTCACTACATCACAGCGTTGGCCTATACTCTCCCGTTCTCTATGTGCTTTTTACATCCAGAGCCATGAGCTCACCTCTCAAGCTGAGGGCGCCTGCGGTCCCCGGGGACTCCAGCAGCTAATGGAGGTGGAGGTGCAAGATGGGGAGTGGTCAGGCTCGCTGAGAACCCCATGCAGCCAGTCTCATTTCTTGCTCTTTGGCCCCGCTTTGCCCCGGCCTCGCAGTTAAATGTCAATGAGTGGCACTGGAGGGACTGGCACAGCGGAGTGGAGAAATGGAGAGAGGGAGAAGAAAGAAGTGGAGAGAGAGAGAGAGAGAGGGAGAGTTTAGGGAGTGAGACCTTTACTGTCGTGATGATAGGACAGGGGGATCTTGAAAGGCAAGCAACTGGGTTCTCCAAAGAAGCCAGGTCTGCCACCCTGTGACGCTTTTAAAGAGCAGCACAACAATGGCCGTCTCAGCACATAAATAATTCCTGCATGCTGGAGTGCGCATGCAACCACGAATGCATACTTAAAAAAAACCCTTGTACCCTTAGTTATATAAAGCCTATACTGTAAATGACACTCTGGAATGACTTAAGAATTGTGTTAAAATCGTAACATATTTGCGTATGCTTGAAAAACTATGCAGTTCTCTCTGTTCCCATAGTTCCTGTCAACATAACCCCCCCCCCCACCCACCCACCCACCCACACACACATCTAATTTTGCAGACCTTGTCAAATGTGTCTCTGTGTGTTTGTTTGTGGCAGTGACAGAGTGATCTATTCTCATGCAGTATTGAGTAGGTTACGACCTAGACATCTTGTCCTCTTCGTCTAACGCCTCCCCATCTTCAATCTCCACTGACTTGTGTCTAACCCCTGCACTGATACCTCCGCCGTCCATTCTAATTCCACCACGAAGGGGAAAAAATCACTCTGTTGTATGTTAATAAAGGGGCCTAAAGATAGAGGGCCCAGATTGTGTTGAGGTATTTCCCCCTACTTCTCAGTTTAAATATATTCAGTCGTTCTAAGCCTCGCTGATCCCCTCCCTCTTTCTCCAACTCTCAGATGTGAGACAGACGGAGGGGCCTGACCGCTGGCCAAGGTTAACAGAGCCTTAAACTGTGTTTGAGCTCGGCATCACACGCCCACCACCGCAGAGATCAAACACTGCTCTTCTCCCGGCTCCCACTGACAACTCTCAGCTAACTAAACTGTCTCGCTACTCCTTTCTTTGGCCCGTCTGCCACGAACTGGATCCAGCCCTCAGCAGACCTAATCAGACTCTGTGCACCCAATGTGAAAGCTCCCAGTGTGAACCAGTATGAACCTTCCTACACCTTCACATTTTCATCCTGAATATTTGAGTATGGTGATTGATCGGTTTGAGGATCGTTTTCCTCTTCAGCAGCAGTATAAACGTATTACTAAGCATATAACAACTTGTTAACCGCGAAAAGATATGGTGAAAGTTATTGTGTTTACTTTTCTTATCGGTATTGTCGTAGTCTAATCTAAATTCCTGCCATCAGCTCCTCTTTCTCATCAAGAAAACAGCTATTTCATCACTGTCATGGCAGATTCTGTTACATTAGGCTTATCCTTCTCAAAATACATTTCATCAGCACTCCCTCCACCTGCCCATATATTGATATGTATAAACCTTTACATGGTGCATGCAGCTCAGCTTCAGGACTCAGAAATATACAGTGATTCATGAGCACCACTGTGTGGCACAATTTAGAACTGCAGCATTTGGTTTGCATTGTTTGTATCAGCAAGGAGCTACACTGCAAGACCATGATGCATTAGTGTTTTGAATTTGGAACACAAGATTGGCCTGCTGGATGCAAATCATTTGTCGGACTAAATGCAGTCACGCTTGGTAGAAATCTAAAAGTACAAGACGTCTCTTTGTTATTGTGAACATGTTCCATCCCACTTCCTCTTGAGTGAAAAAGCCTTTGAGGTGTCATATCAAAATGTGATGCATTGCCTGTTTTGGAGCTGATTACAGGTCTGATTGTGGTGCGAGGCCCGTCCTGTCATGACAAGTCTGCCGCCGCTGCATACGACTTTATTGTCTCCCTCCTGTGACTTTATCATAGCCTCAGGGAAGGTATTCCACTCCTTCCACTCTGCCGCACACGCCCACATACTCTCAACTGGTGAACACACTAGTGCAAGCACTTCACACTTGTTATATGGGTGTGTTTTCTGCTGTGCAAGCAAAGAGTACAGAGGAGGCAGGCATAATGACAGCCAGTGTAAATATGAACCCTTGACACTCATGGACTCTGTTTGATAACTGAATAAATACTGTTGATGAAGAGGTGTAAGCAGCATAAGGCGTGAAGAAGAAGAAAAAGAAGCCTCCCACAACAATACATAAAGAACTCCCTAACTTTAGTATTTTAACACATCTCTGCTTTCGTGAGTACATGCTGACCCAGATCACTCAGAGAATGTAGATCATTCTGTCAGTCAGATCAATTATTCATACAAAGATGACAGGGCATGCTTGCCTTGTCTTGATATGCCCGAGACATAATCTAGACAGTTGCTTCTTCTTTTTAATGGCCGGGATAATGTGCAGCGTTAAGTAGACAAAAGCTATAGTCAGCAGTTTAATGAATGAGTAGTCATCCTTCCCCCTCCGCTCCTTTCCTTTCCTTTAAATTTACATTTATTTATTCATGAAGAAATAGTTAAATAGAATCTGCTGCATCTTACACATGCAGCAAGGGTTTCACTGTGCCCAATAGGGGGCTCTGTGCTTCCATTTGAGTACCATACTGGTTGAAGTACTTCAAACTTCAAAATGAAGCTTGTTATTTCCAAATATGATATATTACATTTTCGATAACATTGATTATAGTGTTCATTGCTGACATTTTTCAGTGGACAGGCTAACATCACATAAGGGGAAATAACAAGAATAGGCACTTTCTGTATAGTTCTACATTATTTTTTTAAGTAAAACAAGTGGATGTCCAATCTAGGAATTCCTCTTAAAGTGCTTTACAGTGGACATACCATATAAGATCATAAAATTTAAATCACTTAAACTGGTTAAAACATTTATGGAAACGAGCAGAGGAAGCGCAGAGCAAAATCAAATGGCTTGTGCTGTTGTTCATGTTGTCATCTGCCAGTTAAATTGATAATGAGATGAGATGTGACTCAAACTCTGATGTCCTTTCAGTTTCCTGGGGGACGACATGCCATATTAAGGTAATGGCTCAAGAGTTTCATGTTGTCTTATCAGTGTAAGCCTTTGAATAAGACAAGACCTTGGACTGCGGGCATAGGAAAGTAGACCAGCCTTGATGCTAACCTGTAGAAAGCACAGGAGGACGGTGAGGGGTTTGGATCTCGCTCAAGAAAAAACGTTTTGACTTAAACAATATACTTTGAAAAAATATATAGTAGTTACACTGCCAGGAAGATGCTGTGCACTGTGCCAAGGTAATTTGTAGAGATAGATAGTTTAACTTGGTGTGTGCGGATAATACTTAAGTTTGAAAAATGTCCAGAACCTATACAAGTGATCTGAGATCCTCCTATACTGTAGTTGGCTATGCATGAAGATGAACAAGGGTATTGTATTCACAAGTTTGATGAGGTATTGAGGACATTAAAGCAAATTGACTGTAAGCCATCGAAGAGTGTGTGCCTGTGTCTTGGCCTCTAATGCTTTGGTACAGCGCTCAGCAGCAGGCTGTTTGAGTGAGTCCTTATTTAACCGTTAAGACATTATTTTAGTAGATAAAAGATATGCATAAAAAGTTACAATCTCATAACTCAGAGTATATATCAGTGACAACAAGTTTAAACCCAGACTGTAATGAAATAATAACAGTAATACACTATTTTGTAGAAGACGACCATGCAGAGACGCTCTGTGTTTCATAGAGACATGAAGAAGACGATATAGATGACTTCTGACCATTCCCGGGAACTTATTCTGTGTTATTGCACATTTATGCAGTTGAGCGAGAGATTACAGGCAGGTAGGTAGGTAGGTAGAGAGGTAGGGAGGTAGGTAGGGAGGTAGTAAGGTAGGTAGGTAGGGAGGGAGTGGACAGTGGACATACCAGGGAGCGAGGTATGGAGGTAGGTAGGGAGGTAGGAAGGGAGGTAGGTAGGGAGAGAGGGAAGGACGGAGGGAGGGTGGTAGGGAGGTAGGTAGGTAGATAAACAGATTAATAGGTGGTTAGTTAGACAGGTAGGTAGGTTGGACGGTTGGTTGGTTGGTAAATGGGTAATTGGATGGATGGATAGCTAGATAGATCGCTAGATAGATCGCTAGATAGATAGATAGATAGATAGATAGATAGATAGATAGATAGATAGATAGATAGATAGATAGATAGATAAAAAGAAAAGTCTATCAAATGATAAATTATACACAATAAACTAAGTAGACTACTAGAATACAAAAGCGTGTGGATCATGTGTAAAGCTTGGAGGCTCTCTGTGAATCAATCGCCTCCATTAAACACTGTGCAAACAAACACTGGGGTTTGTTACAACTCTTTGAAACACGCCCATCCCCTTGTTGACAGATGGATGTGACTAATTCCTGGCAAGAGGGGGCGCTGTTACACTGACCGTGAAGGCTTCCTGCCCGAGTCTGGGTTCAAGACATGAGAGTGTGTACGTGTGTGTGTGTGTATGTGTGTGTGTGTGTATGTGAGAGAGAGAGGGAGAGCGAGAGAGAGAGTACCCAGTGAAAATCACCCGGAGACGGGCTCGGACAGTTTTGTGTTGACCGTGCCAATGTGTGTGTCCTGTGAATACATCGCACCAACGCCGGCGGAATCATCTCACGGACACAGCAGCATGTCGAAAATGAGGGAATAGTCGGGAGGGAGGCACACGGCGAGGCTCGTCTGCAGCTAACGTTTGGTTCAAACTGCGAGTGGGAGCACAGCTGCTGGCTACGAAAATGTCGGGGAAAATAGAGAGCAAGCAAGGTAAGCCCCTGCCCGACCACACTTCAGCGGATAACGGCTCACCATAGATGGGGCACGGGCGGTTCAAATGTGTCCGTGCCACACTTGAACGTGGCTCCACCTTAGGGACGTGTCCGGTGGGGATGGAGGTTCATTAGGGCCTTTTATAGTGCTTGTTCTTTTCTCGGCTGTCCAGTTGTAATAACCGTGTCGGCTAGCTGCTACTAGCTGAGGAAAATGGCTTTTCTGTGCCGTCCCAGCCTCGCGCTAACCCGCTGGTGGCTGCTTCACTGACCGGGAAACGGTTAATGTTGTTCGAACTCCAGCAGAGACATATGTCGTGTGGCTACGCTAGCCCTGGAAATACCGTTAATGTGTGCTATCAGTCCATAGCTTACAAAGCACCGGCTTTTCAGCGTAAATACACCTCGGTTTGGTCGTTCTGAAGCAACACTAACGTTCAAAGGGGACATGTTAAAGGTTCACTCTGTAACCACCTCTTCAATACGTTTATATCAAATGTTAATAAGGTGTGTGGGGTTGATTCCCTGTTGTGTAGGTGCCCGTTAGAAGATGGGTTTGTAACGGAAGCTAGCAGCGGCTAAGGGTTAGCTTCTCAGCAGCTAGCGCTAGCTGTCGAGTTACCTCGCAGTGCACTGGAGTTGCATTGTGTTCACGCCCATGACTGTGGTGTGTGTATTTGTGTTGTGTTGATTTCCACGGTGGTGCACGTGGCACCCCCCTCTCCCGTTATGTCTACCGGCGCCGTTCATTGTTATGCATGCAGCTTCAAAGGCAGAATAAAGCAGCGCAGAGCTCGCTGGGTGTGAGGAGGGGGAGACGGGGTGGTCCCCCCGGTGGAAAAGGTAACTTTATACCCGCCAGCTACAATCTCGCATCGCATCCCACCAGCTGTCTCCCACATATACACTCCTGTCCAGTGATGCCTGCAGTTAGTGGACACACACACACTCAGTACCGGGGGGGGGGGGGGGGGGTGGTCGGGTCATCCGCCACTACTATCCGTCATTCTTCACCGGCGTAAAAGTTTCCGATTCCGATCGTGTCTCGCAGACCGATGACTACATATGGTCACAGCTAAATGAAAACTCCGAGCCAGTCTTCTGGATTCTCCCTCACTGCTAAGTTGATTACAGTGTATTTGAATAAGAGTCACTGTTTATAAACCAAATCCATTAGATCTCCTCCGACATCCTCTCGTGTGGACCTGCTCCCTTTCTGTTTACTGTTTCACTGGTTGGCCCTGTTGTGTCTCTCTTTCGTCCAAATGAACCCATCGATCCCAAACACTGGGTCCCTGGAGGACACATCATGCGGGCTGCCACTGGCACAGAGGGAAGGTACAAGGCCAGGGGGGTCATGGTAATGCTGAAAAACTGCAGGTATAGCTTCAGTGTTGCCTTGTTCAAAATTTTACTCGGAGGGAGGGAGAATGAGGGTAAGGATTGGTCGACATGTACGGTGTTAAAAGGAGTCTGAAAAGGGACCAGTTTAAGATCTTGACAGGGAGATATTCATTCACTGGTGCCATGAGGAGCAAGTTTAAAGGGAAAGGAGTTGATTCCTGCGCACAGGTGTAGTCATGGGTTCAGTTCCACATAATACATTCCAAATGCTACAATGTTCCTAGTGCAGTCAGAAGCTGCGGTCAGACTGGAATCCAGATATTCTCTTGAAATTATCCAGAGGGTCTGAATGTGAGCCTGCAAATGTCTGAATCAATTGCTGCGGACATTCTCTGGAGTTTCTCCTGCTAGCCCCCTAGTTAAAATGGCAGATAATGTCAGAGTGACAATACAGCAGTATATTGTCCAGAGGATTCACCTTGAGCAAGTGGGAATGTTAATGACGTTTCTAACATGCGCTGGACACAAGGAAAAAGAGGTGCCACACATTAAGAAGCCGCACAAGAAGAATTGGAAAGTCAGTACAATTCGAGAGCTTTTGGTGATAAGGGCAGATGCTTGTGCTGTAAACAAGAATGTGTGGTGTCTCCAGCAGAAATCATACATAATGTCCTGCCTCCTACATACTCTACCCAGACTACACTCCTCATGTAACTAATATGTTGGTTTTTCTGTTGTTATGAGTGCATCTCATGTGGAGAATCTCTTGCTGCATTGTTCATATGGGAAAGGCAAAGTCTGGAGAAAGTTTTGAACCAATCGTCTGCACATTTTCTAGAGTTCATGTCTGAAAACAGCAATAGACACCAAGCTCCAGTAGGAGAATTCCTGTTGAACAGTTGATCTCCAAGCTACATCAACAGTCTGCCTAATTGCTATGGATACAGTGTCCTGCTGTCTCTGACCTGTCCTCTCTTAGGGGGTGAACACTGACGTTACCTGCCTAGAGTTGACGTTGCACCCCTGAGTGTGCAGTTTAGGTAGGATGTCACCTCAGGGGGAATCGAGTGGGTGGGTTCTTGTTTCTGTTGCAGCACTGAACCCCAATCGGTCTATGTGTACGCCACCCCATATGACTTCATCACTCAAGCAGCTAAAACTGTAATGCGTTAAATGATTCAATGTCTGTGCTGATGTTGCCCAAAAGCGAACGGCAGCAGCCAAAATTGCATCTCAATGCTCTCCCTAGAGAACAGAACAGGATGGAGAGGACTGAAATTAGTGTGTTTTTTATTTGTCAGTTCACATCTGCACGCTTTTGTATGGTGTTTTGACATGTTAGAATTGATTAAGATATGGTGGCTGTCATGTTATTTATACTATGAAATAAGGGTACAGTAGGAACTTGAAAAAGTAGGAATTTGAAGAGCTTTTAACTTGTCCTGTCTTTATTTGCACTTTAATATTTGTTAATAATATGGCTCATATGGATAGCTACTATGATTGGAGGTCTCTTTCTTTGTGGGTCAAACTCGTATCTTCTATCATTTGTATTCGTGCAAAACCAGCTGATAGTGAGTGATAAAAAATAACGTTTGGCTGTGCTTGTTTTGTATGTGAAACAGAAGTGACCCAATTAGCAGTGACACTTTTGAAGGCAACCCCCTTTTAAACGGGCTTTCCTAGTTTGTGACATGGTCAGAAAAGGGACACAGACTTTGAGTAAAGCAAACGCCCTCAGTATCACTTTGCAGAATACACCCTGCATCAACTTGTCAGGAGGACATTCCTGAAGAAAGATGCACTAGAGATGCACCAGAGTTTTGAATGGCTTTTATAATAGCAATGGCAAAAAAAACTGCTCCTTATTACCAGAATATATGGACTGTGTTCAATCTGGAAACTGATGTTTGTTTTATTCTGAGCATAAGTAGAAACATTAAATCCTAACTATCAGATGCCCTTTTTCTGCACTTAAAAAAAAAAAGTTCTATGTTGGAATAAATATGAAACCATGTGTTACATCTAAGGATGTTGCACACTCATTTGCCTCTTAGAAAAAGACAACTCCCTGACCAAACTAAAAGAGCCTTAACTGTGGCTTTATATCTGTATTATCACAGTTATACGATTATTATTATTCCCACAGGGACTCGGGTTGTGAGTGACACAACAATTTTGGTACGTCATTGTATGGAACAAAGCTGTGGGTGTAGCACAGTGTTTTAATGATATGCCAGTAAACGTGTCTGTTACTGGACAGTCAATTGGAGTCACATCTTTATTTAACTTCCATATCAAGCAACAATCTGTGTATGAATAATCCCCTGAGTTAACACTGACGTGTAAGTCAAGTTCACAGCTTTGTGTTTGCTATGTGGCTGCTGCATTGTTTCAGCCTGAAATATCTCCTTGTATGATGTACAGAAATAGCAAGCCCCATATGCCTTAGTCACCAAAACTCTGAGCAAGAGCTGAAGAAGTCAGATTACAAAAGGGTTCCCCGGACGAATAGGCCTGTGCACATTGCTGATGAGGGATCCCACTGCCACAGGGTCTTGGTTTGACGTGCTGCAATTTTGAGGTTTGGTGGCAGCAAGTATTTCACCCTCCCTCTCCCACAGAATGAGAGGCTTGCTGTTCCCATATCGGTCTAGCTGTGTTGTAATTAGTTTTTTGTGTGTGCTCTGTATGGGAAAGCAAAAAAAGAAGCAGGGAATAGAGCTTAGGGAGTGAAAAGAAAGAGGGTGGAGAAAGGTAGCACAGTGATGGGAATCAAGTCTCTGCGCAGGGCCAGTATTGGGGAGAGATATGTTTGGATTACACGTCGGTTAATCGCTGGAGTAAGGCTATTGATGAGGACTGAAAAAGCTGTCTGTGGCATCAACAACATGAATATTTTCAAGGCCGTGCCGCTTTTAACATCTTCAACGGGGATTGTTTTCTAAGATCTCATATGTAATTCAATCTGACTTCCGTTCGTGGACCATATTCATCTCTCTTCTTCCATCTGTGCTCTTGAGACTGTTTCCTCGGAGGGGATCGTCTTAAAAGATGATGCTTCACTTGGCTTCACTGCTGTGTGTTGGCCTACATGCCAGAGAGCAGGTCATTTACTCCTGCAGGTGGCCCGCTCTGCTCCTTGTGTCTCTTCAAATCATCACCACTCCAGATAGATGTGGGTTGAACCCTCTCCAGGACCACTGATGACAGCTTTGACGGCTTCACCATTCTTTCCAGGATTACATGATTCTAGCTGTATTTAAACATTTGCAAGAGAAGTGGGTTTTCTCTTTTGTTACTTAAAAATTTTACTATCTCTTGCTGGCTCTTGCTGCTATTTGTGGATCTTTCCTCTGAAGTGCAACGTAACGTGGCTGAGTCAAGTGAGGATGATCATGAGGAGCGGTTCGTTTTTGTGACTAACTCTCAGCAGTGTTATCCAGTGATAGCTGTGAAAATGCCCACCTGACCAACACGATTCATTATAGAAAAGGTCTAAATATCAGTGTCAACCCGGACTAGAAGCTGTGTGGATTTAGGCCTCTTGGATGGGCAATATAAGCTGGAGGAGCCAGGCCTCCTCTGAGGACACTGACTCCTCTCTACAGGGGGATCTAGATGAGGACACAGGTAAACACACACATACACACTGCAGTACTTCTCCTACTGAATGCATGCTGTCAATAATATCAAGGTTAGCGTAGTTGCAAATCTTTGCTGTCTTTTATTTATGCTGACATCAGTCCATTGCTATTGAATAAACCGAGTCTGGGCACTCAAGAGACCGATTTTTTGAAAGGGCAAATTTTCAGCCAAACAGTCAAATCTTCTGTATTTTATTTTTGTACTTAAATGATAATAATAACAGTGGATATAGTGGTTAGAAATTCTATATATCCTCCACAATTCAAACAGCATTTTACCGTGCGCACACTATGCATTCATTCAATCGTTTTTTTGTTAAATAGATGCATTGTTTTTTGGGGGATTTGTACTTCTTTGTTTTAATGCTGCTGTTTCCACTTTGGGAGCTTTAATGTAAAATTGACTCTCTGGTAGAATGAAATGCAGGGGACATTCCTCGCTGTGCTTTTTGTGTCGTGTGGCTTTACGGAAGGTGCTCATTTGCTCTGCTGAAGTCTTGGGCGGACCCAGCCCGGAGCAGGCTACCCTGCAGGGCCACAGCCTTCTATCACAGGCTTCCTGTCTGCCTCATCACCTCCAAAGTTTGTAGACAGAAGCCAAAGCTCCTCTAATCTTACCTGCTAGCGTGCCTATATGCTGCTGTCTTAATCCAGTTACACAACCCGAAAATGGTTTTGGTTACCCAGTGCATCTTGGCATGTTTAATCCATTGCTTCACAATGGTAGCTGAGCCTGTTTGTTGACCCACAGTTTTGAGGTAAATAATATTTGATTTATTAATGTTTCTTGTTTGAGCTTGTGCTTCGCCTGTTAAGCTGTGTTCACATCAACCCTGATGAGCCAGTAGCACATCTAGGCTCCATAATTAAGGTAGTGAGTCCATCATTGTGTAATTACACACAGCCAAGTGCCATAATACTTTGTTTTGAAAACACACACTCTGCGGTGGGCTCCTTCCGATAAATCTGTGCATTTCAGCCCAAGTACGCCCAGTGTCAGTAGCTGTGATTGTCCTCATTAGATACCATTAGAGTGACTTATGTGTTTCCAACAGGCAGACAGGTGGGTAGGAGGCCTTCGCTCAGCTTCAGATGTGTTGGCCATGCTGCACTGCAGTGATCCACCCATGTGTTGTACCACTGTAAAAAGTCGTGCAGCACATTAGGCTTGACTGCAGTGATGCTCCACTCTTTGTATCACCAACGGCATGATTCCACTTCCATTTCTATAAGTGGAATCAGTGAACATCAGTCTCAATGCAGATTCACAGTGTCGTCTAATCTTAATATTTACTCCATAGATGTCCAGGTTGAAGCATCACATAACCAAACCCAAAGTCTTCATCCATTTTGATACAGTACATACTTAATATCTGAAGTCTAAGTTGATGATTACTGTAACTTAAGCCCCTTTAACTCTTAACACCCACTAAGATCAGGCTTTTGTTTGCAATGGGAAAGAATCAAACAGCATTCACTCCCGTGTCAAATTACACGGCAGTAGACAAGGATTAAACAGCTCCGGCTCGGATTTGCAGCTCTGGATACGAGACATCCGGGCGAACGTGTGAATTTGGCAAGACAGCGAGGTTCGAAAGCAGTTTTTGGTGCTTTTGTGACGTGGATCATGATGAACTGGAGGAAAAAACAGAAAGGCAAACTGTTTGCAAGTAGGGCAATCGGAAAGGAGTAGGAAATTAGTCCATCGCCCTTTTTAAGTTGGTTTAGTCACGTTTAAATAACCTGCGTATAGCCCATTCTGGAAGTATTAGTGGTTCTAAGTCCAGAGTTCTTTTTTCTTTTTATGCTGCAAATTAATGGAATTCATTGAATGAGTCTGGTTTGATATCTGTCAATTAGTATTTGATTAGATGTTATAGAGATGACAATAGCAGCACAGAGAACCCCTATTGAAAACTCTATATGTATCCCATAACGTTTTCTTTCACTTCCTCTTTAGTAGTGTGATTTTGAATGCAGTCATATTTCACCTGAGATTTGTGTTTTCCTGTCAGTTTGAAATCAGAGACAGTGTTTGGCAGTTTATTTGACAAAAACGCAGTGTAGTCAGTAATTGGGTATTTTTATGTACTTGCTGACCTGAGTACCTACATGACCTATACGGGACTTTCTAAGCAATCAAAGTACAGTGAGGAGCAGGGTGACAGTCAAAAATGGTGAGTGGCCTCAGCGACTGAATTTTTTTTTTATGTCACATGTCTGTGTGTGTGCTCTTGTATTGAGTGTGTCCAATCATTAAAAACTGTGGGTGGCATGGCTGGGTCAGGGAGCTGGCCGACAATGAAGGGGATGTCCCACAGTTGCTGCCAGTTTCCGATACCAGTGTAAATCAGGAATGAAAAGAGAAGTTGACATTGCTTGCAAACAAGTCATGGTTGTTGTGAAGGCAGACGTGGGCGGGTGTGACTGTGTGTATCTGTGGGTTCCTGTTTGGGTGGATGCTTGATTCTAAATCTTTTCGTTTTGTATTGCGTTATCCTACCAACCAGTATTTGACATACTTTCATGTAGACAATGTTTGTCCTGTCACAGGGTACTGTGGCTAAGCCCATGGCCCTGTAGGCAGAGTGTGGGCTCTCTGTTTGAGTGCGTCAGCCTTCACTGACCCACTTATTCTTGGATGTTCCTCCCCTCACAACCTGAATGATAAAATGTTACACTGCAACACTACTACTGTGAAAGGGTTCACCATAGTTCAAATTGGCTCCTGCCAACAACTATCTTTGGTTTGAAGAGGTTAAACAGAAAACATCCTTAATTCAACGCACATACTGACTCTTTGTTCGTCATATATCTCTTATTCATGTTGAACTTTAATGAGACTGTTTACATCGAAGATTGAAATGCACATTTTGAGCAATACCACAAACACAAAGGTTCTCTAGCAGCATCTTTTGTTCTCCACTCACTGCTGCAGCTGGAGCAAAAGGACATTTAAATTTATATACTGAGACCTGCAGTAGTGGAGGATGTATCCCCCCCCCCTTACAGTCATTTCATGAATGAATCTGAATACATTGAGTGGATCTTTTATTTTTATAGTACCAGGTGTTTATGAAAGAGCACCAAAATGACTTCGTAAATCATTTTGAGTGAACATGTACACAGATTTTGGAGTTCTTTATGATAGCCTTTGTGCAGCTATGACACATATGCTTGGTTTTGTTTAGTTAGTGTGCTACAGTGTGTCCCCATGCAGAGAAAAGCAAAAGGATTCATCAGTCGATCAATAAATTGCTAAAATATATTATATGCACCAATGTTGACACTTTTCATTAATTTCTTTCACATAAAGACTGGTGATTGAAACATTCTTTACTTTTGTGCATTAAAATTAGAATAATAAAACAAAAAAGAAAGGAAAAAGTTATTTTATTGTGTGACAGATTAGTCATCACTTTCAACAACCTCACCTTATTACAAGTGACTGTGCGAGGGCGAGTTTTGTTCTTTGTGAGGGACGCATCCAAGCCTATTTATTAACAACTGTGGAACAAACTTAATGTAAAGAGTTTGTTTTGCCAAAATCAGTCTGAACTGCAAAATGGGATGTTTTATTGTGCATGTGTCCGTCAGGCCTGTCCAATGCTATGTGTTTGTACAAAGTGTCAAGAGGTTGACAAGTAGCCAGATGCACAGACAAGATCAGCTTTGTACAGCACTCTAACACAGGGAGAGTGGTACCACTCCCCACTGCTTGAGGCCATTTACTCACAACAAGAGCGCTGCTGCTTATGCTTGTTCTTCTCTCTGTATCGGGCTCTGTCTTATACTCAGGCAATGGAATGATTGGTTCTCTTGTGGCCGTTTGTGTGAGGGATCAGTCTCCTATCTCAAGTGCTTTATAGTGCCTTTTTTGCCTCGTGCTCTCATGCCAAACAGCTGCTCTTCAATGAGAGCCAAGTGCTGTGGGGTTGACGTCTTATTGGAGGCCAACCCAGAAGTTAGCAGCACCCCGTTTCCCTCGACGAAGAGCCATAAGTTGAACAGAGCTCTACTTTTACGCAGGGACAGAGGCATCATTCAATCAAATCACGTTTAAATAAACACTCGCGTGGAGGTGCTAGCAACTAGCTAACCTGTTGTGTCCTCATCTAGTCAGAGATTTTATTTCCAGAGTACTTGTCCATGGCACGTCATTGTTAGCAATCATGGCATGTTATCATTAAAGCAGGCTGTGTTGTGTGTCCTAAGATTGAAACCGTAATTGTTGTCCATGGCTGTGGATCAGGAAGTAGCGCTATATAAATAAACACCATTTACTATTTACATCTTGGGTTCAATCTCTATTTTTCTGTTTTATATTCATTTCTGTGCCATTGGAGGAGAAGCAAAGTAAGAATTTCACTCTATGGTGTGAAGCCTATTTTGACTGTGCCTATGACAGTAAAGAATCTTGAACCAGCACCGAGCATCGGGCACAGCCACTGTCAAGCTTTTATGCAACACATTTGTCAGTGCACCATTACCTCTTCTGCAAAAGTGCTTTCTCTTGCAAAGCAATAGTGTAATTTGATTTTGTCCACAACAACTTTTTTTGTCTCATTTAACTGCCTTTTTAATTCACAAGCTTAAAAAAAAAAGGATTACCTATTACCTAAGAATCTCTTATTCCATAACCTATATCGATTAAAAAAAATCCATTGACTGAATGAGTGAACTGGAAAAATGTGATCTGATTTCCAGTTTTAAGTCTCATTCCTGCAGCACTTTTCTCTGAGTTCATCTTAGTAGATCACAGGGTTCTTAGCTGTCGCATTGTCTCTGTTCTGTTACTGCTTGATGCTCGAGATACTGACATGCTGGGTATTTATAGCACTTTGTGGTGCTTTAGTCTATTGGCTTCACCCAAGGTGAACCTGTTCCTTGCCTGTCGGCCTTCTCTCTCTCTGCTGATACATTCGGTGTAGAAAGCGAGCTTTAAATGGAATGCTAAAAAATGCAGTAAACCACTGTAGCCAGAAGGTCACTTGAAGGATCAGACAGCTTTGAGCGTGTTTGTATTGGGTGGTTGTGTAGCACAGTGAGCATCTGTCTTGTGAGTCTCTCATCTGTGTGTGTGTTTGTGCATGCGTGTTTGTGTGTCTAAAAAACATAAGGCTTGTCTCGTTTAGGTAAGAAAAGCTGTTAAACAGGGGAGCTGTGGAAGCACATGTGTCGAGTCCAGGCTGTTGAGGACTGTGAAGTTTGTTCAGTAAAGAGGGAGCGGCTCTCAATGACGGAGACGAGGGGCAGGAAATCGTGCCAGTGGCTTTTGCGTCGAGGGGGGAAGGAACAGGAGGGGTACCCAGGATGGTGTGTCCGTGTGTGTTGTGTGATTTCCCACTTTCAGCGCTACATGTGCTTGCACTGCCCTCCAGTAAAACGCTGTAAATACACTGTCAGTGACCTCATTCAATCTTCATGTCACATTATTGGTATCATGAGCTATCACTGCTTTGGGTTCCTAGTTTCACCAAAAGTCAATATCACTGCTTCAACAAAGGAATATTTTCATTATAGATTAATGTGATGATTATTTTCTCAATAAATGAATTGTCTGATCTTCAAAACTTGGGAGAATATGTGAAGGGGATATTATCAAATTTACAATTAGTTTTGTTTAAATTTAATCCAAAACCTAAGAAAATACATTTTATTATAAGGTAATTGAGACAAAAGAAACAAATTGTTACAAATGTTAATATGGAATGAATTGAAAATAAATAGTAATAGGTTATCGAAATATTCAATTACCCAATTGTTTCAGTTTATGTAAGTTCCTTTAGGTTCAATTAAATTACAGTAACTGACAAGAAAGAATGGTGAAACAATGTTAGCTCAATTATTTTGTGACCTCTGTATTCTGATAACTACAAGGAAGTGATTAATTATGAGGATTCTCATAGTAAGTCAATATAAAAAAATGTATCATAGAGAAACATACACTGGAGTTAATGAAGTACTGATCTGCTCTTGCTTTAATAAAGTCTGCATTTTATTGTCACTCCTAGACACAAATATAATTTCTTCTTGATTTAGAAGCAGAAATATAGTAGATTTGCTCATTTGAGTATGTAGAAGCTCAGTTTATTATTTGATTCTATCAAGTGAAAGTGTTTCAGTTATTTTCCTCCAGCGAAATACAGGCTTTCAAGTTCATGGTCTTTTAATTTTTCCGAAGGCTATGAGATTTTATAGCTTTAACTATTGTGATACCAGTCACCTCTGAACTCTTCCTACATACCATTGTGTACTCAACCATTTTGTCACTGTGTTTATTATTTCACAAGTGGGGCATCAAAACCTTCCCGCCCGTGTGTTGTCGATGATGTTGAGAATGGGGCATCCCCTCTGCATTTTGCTCGTGGTTGAATAGTTTTTTTGTGTACTCATTTGTTTCTGTCTGGGGATGTGGACACTTGTGCATTGTGTGTTTTGTGTGTTTGTGTGTGCGTTTCTGTTATGCGTAGGACAATTGAGTGACCTAGACCTCAGGGCTCCCTCTGTAGCTTTCAATACAACCTCACTGATCCGCCGTGCCAAGTGCTCCCATGAACTACTTCCATTAGCTCTTCCTGTGCCCACCACGAGACCTCGACCCATATTGAATCCATCCAACCAGAATTACAACTACTGGCAAGCAAAGGGGGATTGTTTGAATATTCATAATAACTTAAAGGTCAGTCACAGCCCACAGCCAATGCAGAGCGGTATAAATCAGCACTGTCTGTGGTTTTTGCAAAGCTAAAGCATCCACACTCAGGAGAACTATTAAATTGCTGAGGATTTAGTTGCACTTACAGAAAAGGGAGGATTAAATGGGTAGAAAAAAAAGAAATAGCTTAGGGGTGGAGGCTAATAATATGGCAGCAGAACTACCAGGAGTCCCAACAGTTTATTTGTACAAAACGCTTTTCCCCGAAATGCAAACAATGTGGTGTTCACCATCATCACACAATAACTAGAAAAGAGGAAATGTGTGGGCTAATTACCAACAATGTTAAGAATAAGAACAACACACCAGTTTAAGACACAGCAGTAGTGGCGAGGTACAGAGGCAGAGAGAAATTCAGATGTTGAAAAGATGGTGTCAACGCTGAGCGCACAGAGAGCCTTGGAAGAAGAAGTTTTGTTGGCGTCATAGTTAAACAGAGGAGGCATTGAGGCTACAGACTTGTAAATGTTTATGCCACCTCACAATACACAGGCCTAATGGTCCCACCCTCTTCTAAAACACTGTTCTATGGGCTGCTCACCCATATCTCATATAATATAAGGTCCTGAGACACAGTCATACAATAGTGAACTAATAATAATAGATAGAATATCACTTTATTGATGCTTGTGGAGGAAATTGGCATATAAATACAGATTTTATTCTAGAAAAGTGTCAATTTTGATTCATGACGTGTCTCCATAGAGCATCAAGTACAACGATTTATGCTAAACATATACTACAATCCAGATAGACAAACCTTCTCTTTGTGAGCTTTGTATGTTAACCACAGCCTCTCAGGTCCACTGTGCCATTAAAAAAAAAAAGTCTCTGCCATGATTTACTGTTTATTTCTGTCGCCCATGCATCAGAAGTTACCCAATACTTGACAGTGAAACACACCCATTACTTTCCAAATAGCATGTGATAAAAGCAATAACTACAGACACAGCTCACCAGTTTTTTAGTAATTATTTAAATAGTTATTTGGAATTAAACATTTCCCAGATGTTACTAATATTATCATATTGTAATGTCTCATGAATAAAAAGGGACTAAATCCTTGGGTCTGTGCCAGTCAGTTTTCTGTTCATATTATAATTTTAATAGCGTAATAGATTGAGATTAAGATTAAGATGCATTTATTTGTCCCAAACACATGCACAGACATGCGAAGGCACACTCATGCAGGTAGGGAAATTTAACCTCTGCTTTGACCCATCTGGTGCAGGACACACAGAGCAGTGAGCGACCATGTACGGCGCTTGGGGTGCGGATGTTGGGGGAGTAAGGTGCCTTGCCCAGGGGCACTAGACAGGGTAGGGAGAATCCTCTTGGATTTTTGAACAGATCAATCCAGGTTCTTCTTTTTGTTGTCTCTCCGTGGAGATGAGATATAATGAGTCCTCGAGTTAGAAGAGTTAGACAATTAGCAATACCTACTTGAGTCAACAACAAGTACATTCGATCTTCACACACACCAACTACCTCCACTTTTTGCACATGATCCACAACTCATCTGCATGTTTTGTAATTATTGACCTGTGAATAATCTGGTTTAACCGCAGTAGCCTTAAACCAGACCATAGTTGGTTTAAGCTTTTATTACAGCTATAAGACATTTCATTTGTTTTTCTTTACTGTTTTGTACCAAACCCAGTATTTACTCTCATGGTGCTGCAGCAGTATGACCTTGTGACTTTATGTGTGAAAGTACTGTTGTCTATCAATGCTTCAGGCTACTGATTTATTGCAGTAAACGACAGATGATGCATATTATAGATCTTACCGCGACAGACCGATGCAAGTTTCCCAACGTGCCCTAAAAAACATGTGTGTGACTTCAGATCATTGCATACCTACATGGAACTTGCCAACTTTTTAGAAGAACGAATATGGACCAAATAGAAGAGCACTTGGCAGAAGAGATCCGATAGTATGATCACTTGTATAACCTGTCACTGACTGGCGGATTTGTCCGCCAGAAAAAGGCTACGAGGAGCCGCAGTGGCTATGTAAATAAACAATCGACGAAGAAGAAAGAAGGCGTCTCTAAGGTCGTCTTCGACAAAAAGCATTACTCCGCCTAGTGTTCTGGCGCGGAATTGCTTTGTAAGACGCGCAACGGTTGGGGAAGCATGAATGAAAACGAGTCTTGCGCCACAGCGGCGTGAAAAGACGCAGACGCAGTCGCAGAAGCATGTTTCAGGCTTAAGTTTGTTTTAGTGTAAATAAATGATGGATTCTACACTGATGTGATAAAAATATTTGGATGTGATGTCATCTGTGCCTCTATATGCTGCTTGTTGCTTGTTATGGCTTATTGTAATATATTTTCATTACCAATGACACATCTTTAGATGTGTCATGCAGTGTTAAGTGAGGGTATTCAATTTTAGGTCACATTTGCATTTGCATTTTAAATGTTATTCTAGCATTTTCTGAACTTTCTTAGCTGTCTAAAGTGGTTAGTGTGGTGTGTTCCACACAGCAGGAGTTCCCCGAAAGACATCTACTCTGTCACGTCTTTGGTCAGATGTGAGAGCAGCTGCACGCAACCTTTAAAGGAAAGGGTTTTTGGCATCTCACTGACTCACGTTGACTTCAACATCTTCATGTCACACAAAGGGCTCAACCTGGATGATCAAACACCATCTCTCTAAGCAGTTATAGATCTAGTTGTGTAGCCACGCTCTGCTAGCCATTGTTGACCAAGCCGTCTGTTCCCATGCAACCTAGCATGCAGAGCACCTTCTTCACCACATTGATATTTGTCCCTGATCATGTACCCATGGTTTGTGGGACTGGTTGAATGGTCAGTGATTAAACTGACTGTCATGTTTGTGGAAGCTGGTGATAACCTAAGATTTTGGAGTAGGTGGTTGTTATGAAGGGAGAGCGTGGCCTAGGGGATAGAGCGGGTGTTCTGCAACAAGAGGGTTGCTGGTTCGAATCCCACTCTTTCCCATCTGCATGCCTAAGTGTCTTTGGCAAGATACTGAACCCCTAAATGGCCCCTCATAAATGTTGAGTGTACTAAAAATGTAAGTCGCTTTGGACAAATGCGTCAGCTAAATTACATGTAATGTAATATAATGAAGTAGAGGTAAAGACAGAACCTGACATGCATTTTCTTTCAGACAAGAATTGAAATCAAGATAAAATGTGATTTTAGTGAAGTAACCGGTGTTTCAAAACATACTTCAAAATGTATGAACCTTGAAGTTATTGCATGTTGTAAATAAGCCAGAAGAAAATGTTTTGCTTAAGTGAATATTAATTTCAATTTAAACTTGAAAGTTGGTTGGTTGTCTCAGTATGTTGGTCCATCAAAAGGATAGTGACCTATCCAGGATATACACCGTCTCTTACCCAATGTAAGCTGGGATTGGCTCTAGCCCCTCCTGTACAACCCTTAAAGAATACATGATGAACATAATAGATGGATGGATTAATTTTAAAGTAGCTCATCATTCTTTCCATTAGAAATTGGTAATAGCTGATTGTTATCCCTGATGTAATTTCTCAGATGCCATGTCACAATTATTCATCCGTTGTTTTAATTGTAACACTTGAGAAGAAATTTAGAAGTGAGTTGCTGAAGACAACCAGTGTTTGGAGGTGCCATTTTGCATTTATAATTGAATTGCCCACATGATAACATGTCCGTCAGTGTCTCATTTACTCATTTGTTAAATGATATACAATAGACTGTAAGTGGTTTGAGCACTTAGAATCCACTGGATCTCATTTACTCACTCAGGAAGTGAACTGGATGCTTCCAGTGTCCCTGTGCCCATTGTTGAACAACCTAGTCAAACAGAACAGCTGGAAAACTGTAAAAACCCTCCACTGGACCTTTTCCTCCATAGGCCCCATTCAACCATTAACCAGTGGACACGTTCCTCACCAGGGCTTCCTCCCTGCCCTTCCTATTCTTGGCCTGTAGCTACACAACACACCGCCTGCTGTATCCTACAGTGGTGCCTGTTGATAACTGAGGGCATATAGATGATTCCTATTGAAAATTGAGCAGAGCCAACAGGAAGCCAACCACTACAATCGAGAGAATAAATAATTCACTAAGCACTTAACTATTTCCTGTTGAATTTTTCTCTCTTTCCTCTTCATTTTTGTCCTCACTGTTCATCTCGCGTGCCTCCAGCTTGCATTCCACTCTGTTGCACCACAGCAGGACTGGCCTGTGGAGAAACGATACTTGGCTCTGTGTCTCCGCGGTTTTTGTTTTACAGTGTAATGCACAGTAATTCACTCACTATGTTGTCGCTTTTATGAACTAATAAGCCCTCATTCCAGACGGAATCACTAGTAAACAATGAACTGTCTATTTAAATGTATACCATAGCAGGGTGAAGCTTCTGTCATTTTCAATTGTACCAAGAATGAATGCAGCTGACTCTTCAAAGTACAGAATAGTATGTGACACCAATTTCAGCTGATGCTTTAAAGTGAGGTGAAATACATTTAATCCAAGTATGGCCCAAGCTTTTATCAAGCATGGTTAGGAAAATCCAATCTTGGGTCATAATTCAGTAAATATATGAATATATCCTATATATCCAAACTGAGCTAATAGTATAAAGACATTGTGTTATTATTGTAGTATTCTAAATATGGCCTCCACTAAGGAGGTTAGGTTTTCTTAGGCGCTGTTATACATGTAGAGGGTACCGACCAAGATGTCAAGCAAGTTTGTGGTGATAAGAGCTGACACAAGTGTCTGCGAGTAAATACAAC
The DNA here is from genome assembly GCF_949316205.1 of Platichthys flesus. Classification (NCBI taxonomy): domain Eukaryota; kingdom Metazoa; phylum Chordata; class Actinopteri; order Pleuronectiformes; family Pleuronectidae; genus Platichthys; species Platichthys flesus. Next base: position 13,356,223 of record NC_084963.1, on the reverse strand, counting down.
ACTTCCTGTCTCTGCCTGCTGCACCCGGCTTGCTCAACTCTTGCCTGTAAATGCGGAGGACTTGATGCTGTTGCAAAGGCGTCTGTGCGAAACGACTTCTGCTGTGTTGTGCATGTGTGAAAGGCAAACTGAGGGTAAACCCCATAGCCAATTCTAGGGATTTTACCCACAGGTCATTTCTTAAAACCCCTTTTAGTTTTCCAGGTAGTTTGTAGAGAGAAATAAAAGATTCCAAAATGTAATGGGATTAGTCTGTGCAGACTCCGCACATCATTCTAACTGTTCGTTGTCTTGTCCCGTCTTGTTGAGGAGATTCTTCCATCCTTTGATCCACTGTACAGTTTGCTCGGTCAGATGAGTTATTTCCCCCTTCTGTCTTCTTCCCCCACTCAACAGCTGGCCCAGTGACCTTTGTGACCCTTGTTGCAGTTTTTTAGCTGCCTCTACAAGCCCATATACGTGGGACTTGCACACACTTTCACTGAGTTCAGCAGGAGGTGACAGCTGTGTCTGTAACCTAAAACATAGCCTCCCCTGTATCCCTGTACCATGTCTTCATCCTATTCTGAGTGGGAGGGCAGGGGTGGGGGTGCGACCAGCTGTCCAGTATAGATCACACCTGTACTGAACAAGAACCAGATCAGTCTGCCAGTCTGACAGCACTTCAGTCAGATCTGGACAAGCTCATGTGTCACTGGTGCTCAGTTGTGTTGTCGGGATCAGCAACTGGGAACCTTGGATTTCCCTCTGAATTATTCTGCTGTTTATCTTCTGTCCAGAATTTGGGTCAGGTTCCAAGAATAGTACATACTGTATCTAAATATAAAGCTTTAGTTGTTAATGCACATTCTGAAACAAATCATTTAAAGAAAATTACCCGTGCAAAAGTCGGTGCAACCAGTTGAACCTAAGTTATTCACACTAACTTCATGTCCTGATGGTCTGACATGAACCGAGCACAATTTATATTTACACGGAAATCGACCCTTTACATGTTCTATAAATGGATAAAAACACAATTTACACTCTTTTGTTTGTTACCAGGTGTTTAGTGTTTCAAATAATTTGAAAAAGTCTCTCTGTCTCAGAAATGCAAAAGCTTAATTTTCTAATTATTATTTTATTTAAACATGATCATATTTGTTTTTTGATTTGCAATTTGTGCTCAAATGTCGAAGTCAGGATTCGGCAGCTCATCTTAATGACAGAACGTAACAAAAGCAATGATCAATTTTAGTGATCTTTAACGTCTACAACCTGAAAGAATTGTACTTGTGCGTCTGTGTTGTGGTAGGGGTTACCATGGACATGTCGGATTTCCTGGTAGGATACTAGATGTACCTGGATGACTTGAATCCATTAACAATCCAGTAATAATTAAGAAACAAGGTCAGGTCCATAGTTAATCTGGTAAATGAGAAAATCTGAGCGCACTGTGAAATGTACTTAAATCTATTTAAGGCGTATAGTATATAGTTGATTGTTTGTGTTTGCCATAAGCCCCCATAAATTTAGACCCTGTGTGAGTTCAGCAGCTATAAGACTCCCGGGAACTCTACTTCACAACAGACTTGTGTGAGACGTCTCCCAGGCGTTGTTCAGGAGCAGTTCAGACTGGAGTGTTTGTTTAAAATGTCCCCAAGGCCTTTCTGAGCATCTCAAAGTGTTTTAGCAATCTAGATGCCTTCAATTTAGATGCTTATGTTTATAAGCTAAATCCTTCCCTATTTATTCTTAGCAATCAATCTTAAGCGATATCCTCATTTTGCTTGTTCGTATGTCCTTCACAGCATCATAGAAAACATACAATTTAATCTTTTTTTGCTACCCGTATCAATTTAGAAAGGGAACAAACATGAGCCGAAATGTACATTGTAATTGTACTCAAGTGACAGTGAGGTTATATTGTAACATAAGCTGCTTTCAGACCTGCACTGAACTATTTGGGAGTTTTTTCCTAAATATTTCTAGAGGGGCTGTACGTGTGAACAGAAAAGTCGAACAAGACGTTTTGTGAAAAAATATGTTGATTTGGAAAGATAAGATAATCTTTTGTGAAGCAATAAGGGGGCCACTGGGAATCAAAAAGGAAAACATGTCTTGAATTATTGGGTCCAGACTGGGTAAATTGTGGTATTCATTTCCAATCCGACTCTTTACAATGCAATTTAATAGCAGTAAAAATCCAGATTTTGGCTTTAAAGAAACATTAAACTTGTGCATGAAAATATTTTGCAGGGGTTTGTGACCACACGGTGTTTAGGAAGTACTCCAGTACAAAGAGGTGTTGTGGCCTGGGCAGCTGAAAAGGGAAAAAGGGGAAAAAAATTACTGAGGTTTCTTTCAGTCTTTTGCTTGGTCTATGACTGGTCAGATTCAGAGAGAGAGACATTTCAACCAATGACATCACCACCTCGTAACTGTGGACAACAGCACGCAGGCATCAGGGGAGAGCAGGAGGGATGTTGGCCTCTCTATGGAGGATGGTCGCTGAGAGGCCTATATGACTATAACAGAGCATGTCACTGTATTCACCAAACCCCCCCCCCCCTCTGTCTGGTTTGCATTTTATTTTCTTCCTCCCTCTCTGACTTGCTCTCCTTCACCCTCTTCATTTCTTTTTGTTGATGATGTCATGCTGAGCCAGACGAACTCGAGAGGAAGAGGAAAGGGAGGGAGGTGTTAGAGAAGTGAAGCAGCGAGCAGAGTAGAATGGCAACCAGCCCTGTGTGCATGATAAACAGCTGAGCCACAGGAGCTGTCTAAGGGACCAGATGTATTGATCATTCCGGTGACTCACCATGCCGACGTCACCATATCTCAACCTGAAGTTGCAGCTGCAAATGCGCTCATGGTCCTTCTGGGCCTATTGAAGCTGAGATTGAGTGTGAGGGACCAGCATATTGTGACGTTAACCACATTCCCTGTACTCATGCCAGGAATAAGAGGTCAGCAGGGTCAAATGGATAGGATTATCTGAGAATTAAATATATATGGAGGCTGCTGCGCAATCAAAAGCATATGATCCGCTCAACACATTGCCTTCATTTAAAATCCTGCCAGGATAGCAGCATGGCTTGCGGCAAAACTGGCAAAACCAGCAAAGCACAGGTATGTTCGCCCTCAGGGTACAAACAAATCCTCACACACTGTCAGCCCGTGCTATGCTGTTCAGACACTATTTAGGTGCACTGAAGCAAACACTGCATCCCCTGTGGCTGTGATACAGAGAATTGATACAGGCAGCTGTTTAGATGAGCAGGTTGCCCCCTACTGAAAGGTCTTCACTTTGTGTAGTACCCTAGTCTGACTCCGAGCTCTTTGTCTCAAGTTCTTTTTTGTTTCTCTCGTTTTCTAAATCCTGCCCAGCTGAGCACATTCAGTTCATCAGTCTCTGCAAGAAGAGATTGCAAACTGTCAAACAGAAGTTTTACTTTGAAGTGAAGTAACATAACTGGACCACAAATCAAATGTGGAAATAGTCTATATTTGTCTTGCATGTCTTCCTGTAATAAGGTTATATCGTATCTTTGAACAAAGCTTTTCTATTTATGGAGATAAATAAATTTCCCTGTCATGTCTTTTTGAGGGATTTGACAAATTTGGATTTTTGAAATAGCTCAATGCAGGATGAAAGTCATGAGACATGTTTCCAGTAGCTCAGTGCAGGGTTTCCCCCAGCACTATCTTGTTAAGGCGGCCGCCTTAACAAGACTAGGGCCCCGCCTTGACTACCAATGTACTGAAAAAAATATTGGTGATTGGTCCGCTAACGCCAGCATTTCGGAATGGAAACTTCCTGTTCCATTCCCTACATCACAATAAACCAAAATCACAACTACGACTCTATAATTCGTGTGACAAGTGTGTTAAGCCAGCAGCGTTGTCCGGCTGACGGTGGCTGGTTAGAGCACTTACGGCACGTGTGTACGGTCACATACTGTTATAACGAACTTTCATAACGTGGCTAGCGGGCTAACCACCATGCTAACTGCGGTGGGAACAGCGCAAAAACCCGCTGACTTTAATCCCACGGCTCATGACACTCTTTCTCAAACACCGTCAGGTTAGAAGCAAACACTTTAGATCGATACTAACTAACGGTAGTAGTTAGTATCGGGTGTCCCTGCTGACTGTGTGTGGAAGCTGGGGGGAAGCTAGCTGCCTCCGTGTAGCTTCAAGCTGTTGCAGCTGTTGAATTAGCAACGCAGTTTGGAAACAAGACCGGGGAACCGCTGCGTTAAGACACGATAACATAAGCATTATGACCCGCTGGGTGTCACTTTATTCAGCAAAAACTGTCGCGTCAGCAACATCCTTTTTCTGTTAGCTGCCATCGTTCACTGTGTGTGAGGAGCCGGGAGGACGTAAATAAACCAGCGTGGACTTCTTCTATATACCTCATGAGGTAGGCTTCTCTAAGCTCGACTTCAGTTGCGCCATCTACTGTTCTGGCGGTGAATTGTTTTCACAACAAAAAGGCTCGTAGAACTATAAATCAAAAAGGGTCCGTCCGCTCCGTCCGTCCGTCAGTCCGCAACGGACTCGGAGTAGCATACATTGGCCTTAAGCTGCGTAAATGTCTAGTAATATCTCGATTTTAATTGGTCCATGAATGATATGTAACGTAAAGGCTTATGTGGCATACCATTTACGTAAAAAAGGCACAAAGAATGATGCTTATTTGCGTACATGTTAAATCATACAGAATCAGGTGCGCATGCGCGAAAACTTTTTTTTTCTTGCCGTCCACAATGAATAGGCGGTTAATTTGAACGGAATCCGACATCACAAACTGTCATCTTCAGAGGCAGCTTGATTTTTCTTAAAAACCGGCTTAAACCCTATTTTGTAGTGTCTGCATGTTTTCCACAACATTTGTACCTACTGTTGTTTATTTATATTGAAATAAACAGTTGTTTATTTCATTCATGCGTACTGGCATCTTTGAGCAAAATACCCCCAAAAATTTTCGCCGCGCCGCTACGCGCCGCGCCAACAGCACCGCCACCTGCTTACCACCTTGACTGACAGATTTACTGGGGGAAACACTGCAGTGGTTTATTTAATCAACCATGCACCATAAGAAACTTACTAGCTCCTGCAAAACATCAATTGTTGATACATTTTTGCAGCAAACTGAGATAAGATAAAAAAAAAAAGCAGTGTAAAACAAGAGCCTGAGGGGTCATGCATGCCTCATCACAGGCATTTGTATCAGGAGGAAACGACACTGGATAGTACGTTCACATCAACATATTTAATGAGACACAACCGTTCTTGGCTGCCTCAACCAACTTTGGCTTTCGCTCAGAGTGAGGGATGACGAGGATTAGGGGTGGAGGGAGAGAACAGTGGAGTGGATATCTGTGAGGCATGTGGATTGATGGTACAGATGAAAGCGCTGCGCGGCTGGAATTCTAGTTTGTGGTATTCTACTGTTGTCGATTGCGACTCAGCATTCAGTGTTTTTAGGCTGATGGCCGTGGAATGCCAGATCCTGCTGTCATCGCGCTGAAGGGAGATTATTGCAGATAGAGGCACAATTGTGTTGCTGATAAAAACCCACACTTCCTGCTGACTCCCACCATTGTCATTAGCATCTATCTCTTGATTCATTTTGTTTGGGAGATGAAGAGTTGGGACTGAGAGGTGAAGGGGGACCTTGAGCCAGCTTGAGAACTCTTTCCTCCTAAGATACAATCAGCAATCCCTACACTGAACATTTGGAATTCAGCTAAATGACTCTGCTATTATGAACCCTCTCTCAATAATATATCATAAAGCAAATTTAATCTCAGCATTAACTAGAGTATTTTATTATAACCACAGTCTTCTCCCCCGTTCTGCTCTCTCTTTGTGCACACGTATGCACATCATGGACAGGTGGGAGATCTTTCCCAGAAGATTTATGCAGGAAGCGAAAAAAGCAGCTTAAAAAACGGGTGTTACAAATACTTATAACTTATTTACACTCACAAAAATCTGGTGTTATCCTCATTAAAGTTCAAGATTTGTTTTTGCATCTCTCTGGCATTGAGAACTGCACTTGAGCATTTTTTTTGCCGAGTGACATTGTGCGATACACTTCAGTGTGCTTGTGCCATCTGTTTTTTTAATCTAATTTCTATGTGCCCCCTCTGAGAATCTGTCGTCATACGCCAACCACTCAACCTTTTCTGTTTTTCCTTCTGTCGACAGACTCGCAGCGGTCCCATCTCTCCTCTTTCACCATGAAGCTGATGGACAAGTTCCACTCACCCAAAATCAAGAGGACACCGTCAAAGAAGGGCAAGCTACTGCAGCCTGAGCCAGCAGCCAAGAGTACTGAGAAACCTACTAACAAGGTGTGTGTACAGAAAATGTATGTGTTGTGGGAAATCCTTCTCTTTCCCACCTATTCACTGCCTTTGTTTACTATTTGTGAGGCAGTTGTTTTCCTGCCGTAATGTTTTGTGCTCTCATATCCCATTGTTTCGGTGTGTGCCCAAATATCCCTGCTGGTTCCCACCGCTTCCCAGTCCCTGTGGCGGCTGCGTGTGCTTCAGCAGGTGTCTAAATCTGTAAAGATGACTTGAATGGAATTGGGCCACTTCCTGAATGAACTCCTCCTCCGCCTCTTAAGGCTTCTAGTGTAATGAGTAAATTCCCCAGCAGTCCTGCCGTGAAAGAGAGCCTGAAAAAGCTGTAGAAGCAAGATTGCTCCAAGCCACATCAATTGATAGATGGTGCCTTGAACTGTGAGCAAACCATGGGAGTCATAAAACCACAGCAGAGAGCACAGACTGCTGTGATGGTCCAAATACTAAAGAGGTTGTTCAGTGATTCGTATTTCACTGTGTTTGTGTTGTTAAAGAGCTTGTCATTATTATGATAATGTCACATAGGTTTTTGTACTGTAATTCTGAGGCACTATTTTCTTTTTATTGTGTTTTTTAGAAGGTCAGTCGACTGGAGGAACATGAGAAGGAGGTGGTCAGTGCCCTGCGCTACTTCAAGACCATTGTGGACAAAATGGTTGTAGAGAAGAAGGTGCTGGAGATGCTTCCTGGCTCTGCTAGCAAGGTGCTGGAAGCAATCCTGCCCCTGGTTCAGGTGGAAGCCCGGGTACAACAAAGGTGAGCACTAACGTTTGATAGAGAATTGAGGATAATATTTGAAAGGCTTCATTCCCTGGAACCTATAAACCTTATCTTTCCAAGATGGATAACTGTACAACAAACCTTGCTCCCTGATTGCTTTCCTTTACAACATAAGATAGTCTACAATATACAGATTTGTCGAATCATTCTTATGAATTCTGCCTTTCACTGTAACTTACCACATAGCTGCCGTGCACGCAAGACATGTTAGAACTAGCATGATGTTGACTACCGCTCACTAAGCAACTTGTGAAGAGGGACATCCCTTGCCGCAAGCTGCTCTGGACTTGATGCGTGACGTCTTTCAAAATTACGTTCACATTTGAATCACTGTCGATGTGGCACATTATCAAAAATCCTACCTTCAAGGGATGGAAATAAATGCCACCTCTCAGACACTGTATTTTAACTGATTTAATTTGTTTTGCTATACTTTCTGCGAATGACATCATCCCCCTTCTGTGAAAGCACCCTCAGATTTGTATGGACTGTCAAGACATGTTAGAACCTCTCTGTCTTTGTCTTTGCGACTTTTCCCATCTGTCAATGCAGATGAAGTATTGAGGTCAGAGGTGGCAGGTTTTTTAAACTAGTATCTCTGTGTTTAAAAGAAGCTGATGGATTGTTGCCGCAACATTGAGAGGCAGCCATCTCTGGGGATATGACCTCAGTCTGATGGAGACAGACCCCAATAGATCACAGTAGAATGTTGATGTTTTGCTGCAGCTTAGACTGCATGCAGCGACTTGAATACACTACTGCCTCAAGCTAGTCAATTCACAACACTTCAGATGTTTGTTTGGTAAATAAGCTGCTGTACATGCAGTCGCCATTGTGTGACATACATTGGAAAAAAAGATGTTATAAATATTGTTAAGTTAGTTTTGCCATCTGTTTAGCATGCACAATGTTGAATCACAGTTATTTAACAGTGTTGTTCACTTCCACTGTAGTGCAGTGATTTAAATCAATACTGGTCAAATAAGTAGGTCAACAGTGGGTGTAACTCCTACTCACTGTCTGACACAGGGTTGTGTTGAATTAAGTGCTTATTTGCCAAAGTCAAACTGACTGGGCACTCTATGTGCAGACTTGTTACAATTCCACAATTCCTACTGGGCTCTGGTGTAACCTACAACCTTTAGCTCATGTAATCTTTCTGGGTCAAACCTCTCCATCCTCCCAATTGCTCCACCATCCCTTAAATCCTTACGCAAGCGCCTGTACATAGCTGTTTCCCACTCATATTTGGGCTAAGCTGTGGAGAGACAGTGGATGGATATTCCAGCACTGTGAATCAGCTGCAGCATGTCGGTACAGGCCTGCGCCACACCTTAGTGTTGGGTTTGAACAACACCCTGCTTCCTTATGTGGTTAGAGTGAGCTTATTACTTCTGTGTTGTCAGGAATCGCCTGCAGTTCCACAAGAAAGTCACCCTAAATATGTAGTGTAATAGATGATAAATGAAGCTTCTCATGTTTTCTTGTTTCTACTTGATTTTTCTCACCTTCGGTTTAACGTGTACTTGTCCAATTGCTTTTGTTCACACCCCTCTTTTGTGTTGTCTTTAATCATTCTACTCTCTGCACCTCCTGTTTCTATGCCTGCTCTCACCGTCATGCTCACCACCATGCTGTCATCATCTCCATTTTATCTGATTCATGTATTCCTCTGTCCCGTTCTCCATTGCCATGTTCTACTCCTACCCTCACCCATCCTTACTTTCACACCCTTCCAACAGTTCTGCACTGTCTTCCTGCCATAACCGTGTGTACCAGAGTCTGGCCAACCTCATCCGTTGGGCAGACCAGGTGATGCTGGATGGCATTGACCTGGAAGACAAGGAAAATGTGGCATCAGTCACAAGTGTCATCAAAGCAGTGCTGGACGGTGTAAAGGTAGGCCCCTCATTGGACAAAATGTGTGAATTGTCTCGTCTTAATCCCTATATCAGCTGAAGCTGGCTTTGTTGTCTGTCTATGAATAGGAACTTGTGAAGCTGACCATAGAGAAACAGGAGCAGCCATCACCCACCACACCCAACAAACCAGCACCACCTGCTATCACAGCAGAATGGTGAGTCCAAAAATACTGCTTTCCTGAAACAGCAACATCCAGACACTCAAAGTAGCTTGTTCACTCAGACAACTTTTATGTGCGAAGCAGCGTGTCAACAGAGTTGCCCTCGATAGATCGGGAGCAGGAGCTCTCGAATAAGACCGCTCCAGCAGTTGTCCCCGCAGAGGTTGCCCCTGAGATACCAGATGAAGAGGAAGCCCCACCCAAACCCCCACTTCCCGAAGCAAAGATGGCAGAGCTCAGGTGAGGACCCTGTTCTCTGCAGCTGTACTACACTGCACCCTCCCTATTTTGAGATGCTCTTTGGCAATTAAGGAAGTTAATGCTTAAAAACAGGTGATTGCCATAGTGAATATTAGACTTAGAAATTAATTCTGCCGGAAGTTCTCTGGTACTGAGCTGCTCCTTCATATATTTTGTTGAAGTTGTTAGTCAAGGTCTGTAATCTTTGCAAGACTTAAATATCAGTTTTTTTCTTTTCTCAGTTCAATCCATTTTTTTTCCACTCATTGAGCTGCAGAGATGTGGATTGGCAGTTATGTGGCGACACAAATGTTGTGACTGTTCTCCACTGTATGGACAAAAGCAGAAGAGTCCGTTCTGCATTTATTCTCCACAGTTGTTTCAGTTCACATCGAAGTTACGTGAAAAGGTTTAGACACCAAATGAGGAATAGGAACCGCGTTAAGGATATGGGTATTGAAAGGCAAGTCCCTCGTATTTTGTTCATTTTCACTGATTTCGACCTACTGCAAGTTTGAACATCTGAAACTTTATGGTAGTTTAAAGGATTTTGAAAATAACAAATATTTGTAGGTGAATTTCGATGCGCCATACACTCTTCACATTTAGAGTAGAAACAAATCGCAGCTCTGGAAAAGAGAGGTGGAATCAACATGAAGTGATGGTAATCTGTTGCTCTATTTACTGAAACAGATGAATTATCTGGCCTCACCCAATATTGATGAAGAGAGGAGAGCGCTTGTTGCTTGATCCTATAGCTTCCACTTGGATACAGCCTATAATTTCAATAACCAGAAGCGATGGCTAGAGAAAAATCTATTAAATCTACATATAAACTTTATATCGGACTGCTTCGTCTTCTACCCCAAAAGCTTTAAAATATGATGTTGTCAACACCACAAATTGTGACTGGTTAGACGTGTACCCATTGAAAGAGAAAGCTTGAAAATAAAAGGGATAATATCACTGAGAAATTCCATTGCTGATCTGATGGATTCAATTTTGACAAATATCATTAAAGTGCATATAAGCACGAAAAAAACGCTCCTTGTGCAAAGGTCTTACTAGTCATTTCCCTCTCAGCCCAGCTGCTCATCCATCAATCCAAACCCAAAATTCTCTAAAATCTTCCACTTTCACGCTTAAGCCAACTTTGGTTTGTTTGTTGTTTGTCTCTTCCTCTCTTACTCTTTCTGCTGTCTCTCTTTATCTCTTCCATCCTTGGTTTCCCTTTGGATTCTGGGAACAGAGCTCAGTTGAATGCTGATGCCGGCCAAAGGAGACCCTCTCAGAAGGAGAAGTATGTTAGCCTATAGGATCATCAGTCTCCATTATAACATCCCACCCTAGACCCCCCCCCCCCCCCCCCCCAACCCAATCCAACCCAAAAAGCTTCTTGATTGGATGACAGTTTTTCTTGACTTGCATGGTTGCATCATTCCAACGTCTGTGTGTGTCATCCTCGGTACTCCTCAAAGAACTCATCATCCAATCAGATGACCGTCCAGTGCATGAGAATGTGTGACTGACCTCTGCACTGTCTTTTCACTGGCCTCCATATCATGGTGATTTATGTTCCCGCCCTTTGTCGCATTTTGACCTGGTATTAACTCACTGAAAGAATTTTGGTTTGACAAGCAGAACAACTACTTGTCAGAGCTGAGAGAGGCTAACATGAAATACGCTCAACTTCATCTCACACTTTTTCCGGGGGTGATGATGATGGTGTTTGTGTGTTAATGTATTGATACATGGATTTGTGTGTGCATACATGTCTGAGAAAGTGTGTTTTTTTCTGCATTGACTTTGCCTCAGGGCGTTTCTGCTTTGTAATTTTGCTGTTTATCTCATCTATAGTCCTCCACCAGCTCTTCCCCCAAAGAAGCGTCAGTCAGCTCCTTCGCCCACACGGGTGGCAGTGGTTGCACCTATGAGCCGCGGCTCCAGTCTTCCCTGCAGTGTTAACAGACAGGTAAGGCTGTAGCTCCAGCTCATGATGAGATTTCAGACTTTCTGGTCCATTTATAACGTACCTTCATTTTCAGTGGAGGACCATTCCAACACAACATACAGGAAATGAATAATATTTGTAATAATTTCTCTGTCTGTGCAGCAGCAGGACTACGAGCAGGAGTTACTGCAGAGGCGTTTTTCTGGGGGGAGCCAGTCGTATGGGGGCGAATCTCCGCGTCTATCTCCCTGCAGCAGCATGGGGAAACTCAGCAAGTCTGATGAACAGCTCTCCTCCATGGAGCAGGACAGTGGTCAGTGCTCTCGTAACACAAGCTGTGAAACACTTGGTAAGAATACAGAGACAAATCTTAGACAGCGACATAGACAACTGCTTGCAAAGAGCAAATTGACCAGACACGTAAAGGTTCAGATTAAACGGTACAGCGGTTTATATACATTAGCTACTTCATGTGAGTGAGAAGATGTCAAATGTTTTGAAAGAGAGTTGTTGCTTTCTTGACCATTTGCCCCTTGAAAAACATTTGCTAATGAGCATTTTCTTTATTGTGAAGGTCATGGAATTATAACACATAAATACGTGTTCATTGTGAGTAAACGCTTACAAAAATGAAATCTTTTCCTTTTCTTCCACTTTTCAGACAACACGGAGAACTACGACCCGGATTATGACTTCCTCCACCAGGACTTGTCAGTAGGGGAAAACCTGCCCCCAATACCAGTGGGAGGGTGTCTGAGCCCCCTGCCAGAGTCTCACAGCGAGTCCTCTTCCCCAGTACCCGGACAGCATCCCTCACATCCCCGCTTTAGTGCTCCTCCACTGCAGCAAACCCCAGAGTACTGGACCCCGCAGCCAAATCAAATGAATCCCCTGTCCTTCCGCATCAGCGCACCACCTGCCCTTCCCCAGAAGAAGCGGCGCAGCACCCAGGCATCTCCTTTCCCTGACGTAGGGTCCAGAGTGCTGTATGAGCGACACCCTTCCCAGTATGACAATTTGTCAGAAGAGGAACTGAACCCTACGCCGCCATTTCCCCTTTTCACACCCATCTCACCCATGCCCCAGACAAATGGGAGCTTGTTCGTCTCGCAGTACTTGAGCAGCGAGAATGCAGATATGTCTGGCAGCCCACCGCCCCTCCCAGAAAAGAAAAGCAGACACAGTAAGTGAAGGGAGAGGAGGGAATAGGGATGTTATGAGAAGGCAGGGAAGAAAAGAGATATTTTAAATGAGATGTTTGAAGAGAGGGCATGTACACAAATGAAGGGACAGAGTCTAATGAGGGAGGGAGTTAAGGAAAGGGATGAGGTTGATTAATAGGGCACAACCGGACATTGGCTGCACTTCATCATCAGTTCATTGAAGAATCGCTTATATCAAGGAAATATTCCATTGTTAATAGAGACAGGAAATGAATACCAGGATGTGCTACAATGGGTCTGGCTCTAGGGGCACAGAGGGCAACATTTGGTCATTTCCTGACACACCTGCTATATCACTTCCTATCCAGCTACTGTATTATGTCATTCTATACAGTCAGCCCTTCCTGCTAGCTTAAATGCTTTCATAATGTGACGAAATTCAAGTCATTGACTCAGTTTAAATTGAAACTCCACAGATTTTACCCATCAAACCGTTTAGGGTCAGTCCGTGGGTTATGGGGCTGTACCAGGCTCGAGCAGCCAGGTGAAGACCCGACATCCGGAGCCCACTACCCGGCCCTTTACTATCTTAAGAAGTACATTCTTGACTTGGGTGTGCCGATGGGTCATGATTCTGAGCAGCATGAACAATATATGTTACATAATCTGACCCGTCCTTCTCTCCTCCAGTCCTCCAGTACATGCAGTTTGTGGAAGACTACTCGGAGCCGCAGCCCTCCATGTTCTACCAAATGCCGCAGAGCGAGAGCATCTATGAACAGCGTAACAAGCGCTTCCAGGAGGTCTACGGCTTCAACGACTCCTTCAGCAGCACAGACTCAGTCCACGAGCCGCTGCTGCCCCCAGCATTGCCCCCAAAACAAAGACAACTGGTAAGAGACCATATGCTTTTGCTGGTGGCGACAGTAAACTTTCTAAAGGCCCAGTTATTTGGCTAGCAGGCCGTTTTACAAAAACTAAGGGTAAAACGAATAATTGTGAGTGGATATGGGGGAAAATGACTAGAATTGCTGATTTAAATAGCTGACATTGTTCTTTGCGATCTTTCTTTAATTTAAATCAAAACTATACATTATGAATGCATGCGATGACAAAGACAAAGGGCGTCACGAGGACATTAGAACAATATAAGCAACACTCTGTATTCGAGCCCGGACTGGTCCCAACATTGGTAGAAAGGGAAAAATGTGGAGGAATGCAGGCTGCATTCCAGTGGTAATCCTCATAAATTTTCTCTCAAGCCTCTTCCTATCTTGTTATCTCTCTCACCTATTAAGCCCTTCCTTCTTTCTCTTTATCTCCCTTCCTTGCAATTTCTGTAACCAAAGCAGACGTCTGTGCATATGTGGAGGTGTTTGGTCGTTAGCGGGAGATAGGACTAGCCATTATCAGGCCTGCATCAGACCCAGTCTGCTTATCTTAAGCTGGGTTGTCTTCTGGGTTAATTGAGACAACTGTCTGACAATGAGTCAGTAGGGATAGGAGAGGTAGAGACACGATGGGATGGTCTTAGCGGAAGAGGACGAAATAAACCTTTTGAAGAAGGAAAACAAATGTTTAAAGGCCCTAAAAACAAGATTTCTCAATCACCTTTGAGGCTTTCCAGATAAACATGATTTTACAATCACAATTATAAACAGAGGGTTAATTTTTTACCTCATCTTCAGATATGAGGCATGACGTTCTCACCAAAATGGGGTTTTTACCTTTGCCAATGGCTGCCGTTAATATTTGATAGTCACAAATTGATCTTTGATTGTTTTTTTTTGTCGAAATGAAGACTGTGCATTTGTCGGGAGTAAACATTCAACACTCCTCTCCAGGGTGTAGCTACTGTAGATATACAGTATCCTAGCCCAGGAAAGAAAATAGACTGTGGTTGAATGGCTGTCTACACAGGCCACCTCAGAGTCCTCCTTGGTTCTCTTTTGTCCATTGTCCTCTTTCGGTCACCGCTGTGTATTTGGAGCCCGGTGCCCAGCTCTTATTTTTATCATTCTTCTATTTGAGTGTACAGTGGAACTGTACTCATCTCTGCTCCTGCCTAATCTGGCCTCCATGTTTTGGACTCAATGAGCTTGTGGCCCAGTGGAATAAGCCTGTTTGCCTCCTCCATAAACCCATGTTCCAGGCTTACACGCTTTGACGACTTTACATGGCGGCTTTGCAAAAGAAAAAAAAAAAAGTAATTTCAGCTGCTTGCTACTGTGTGGATAAGGAAATGGATGAAAAACAGTTTGATCATATTGGCCCATGTTACTGTCGATGGTCTGGTCTCTATAAAGCTTTTAATGCTCAGGACATTAAAGAACATCGGTTAGACTGTCACAGTGATCACGAATGTGTGTGACCAGTACACATTACACGGCCTAGTAGTAATAAGAGCTTTCTAGGAATAGCTGTAACTTAAACATAACAGTAGACTCGAACTCCATAACACCTCAACATTAGTCATTCACCTCTCTGTTATATTTATGTCTACAGTCAGTGATGCTCCTCAGCAGAACGGCCAGAATCCTCCTCAGTTTTCACCAACTTTGACCTAATCACTCTACTGCTGCACTTTGATTAAAACTGCTCTAATTCAGTCTTGCTTACTAGTTTAATCAACTGTCCTCTTTTCTTCTTTTTCTCCCTGAACACCCTCTCTCTGCCTCTCCTTAACCTCCATCACTGTTTCTCCCTTTCTTTTCTATCTCTCTCTTTCTCTTTTCTTTGCTGTCTTCCTTCCTTCCTTCCTTCCTTCCTTCTCAGGCCTCCCACTCTTCCTCCCCCTCTTCCTCCTCCTCCTCTTCTCTCTCTTGCCACCTCCAGCCGTCTGTGGCGGCCATGGAGGAGGCGGGCTCTGGGCTGGGTCTCAGCATGTCCGTCTCTAACTCCTACCTGATTGGGCAGGCATCCTTGACCACACCCACGGTGAGTCCCCCCGCCCCTCCCATTTTCCACTCTTGGCGTGGGTGCTGTGTGGTTCTGGACTGATGCAGGGGTGGCTTGACCTGTGTGCCCTCCATATGTGATACAATCTGTTCATGTACCTCTCCCCTCTTCTCAAGTCCCTGATTGGGCGCTCCCTCAGGGTTCCTTGGTTTACTTTTTGTGTGGTTCTTAATTTTGTTCATCCACCCGTCCGTGTGTGCAGTTGTTTTCACAGTGGGAATTTGTTGTTTTGTGCTGGATTTTTGTTTTTGATATGGTGTGATTAATGTGTGCTTTGCGTGATCGTGAGTGCGTGCAGTTATTTGTTGTGGTTGTGTCTGTGCGGTCACTGGCTAGCTGAGCTTGTGTTTGTGTGTTGCACATTCCTCCTCGTGACAGGTAATTATTTGACTCTTTCCCTCCTTTCAGTTTGCCTAAGAGTCAGTGTGTCTTGTGTTGCTCCTCCAAATATCACAAGAGACTGTCAGGCCTTAGGTTGGGGTAAATAAATAACAAAAAAGCCCTTTGTTGGTGTAAACGGGGCGTCTGAATCATCAACAGGTTCTTGTTACTGAATAAGCTGGTGGTTAATCAATTCTGTATTCCAGTTAGTCAGGGCCTGACCCTGATCCCAAAGCAGACCTGACTATATGTTACAGTGGCTTGGGTCATTATTTCTGGGGAGTGGGGTTTGACCCATAATGACCCCATGATGTTTGTGAGGCTCACTAAGACGGTGTGGATCTCCCTCAGGATATCTCTGGTGGAATGCAGCACCAGATGGTCCTGATGGAAAACACATTCCTCCTGTTTCTGCTCATCTTCCTTCCTCTCCTCTTCATCTTCTTCATCCTACCACGTCACTCACTATCCAAACACACACACACACACACACACACACATACACACACACACACAAACACAAACACACTCTCTTTCTATACTTTCTTAAATCTTGAATTCAGTCTATCTTTCACCATCATGCTCTATTTCCAAACAAACAAACACACCCTCTTCCACACCTCCCATTTGTCTGTTTCTGTGGAATGATTGCATTCCTCAACTCCTTGGAGCATGATGGTTTTGGGGGATGTCTAAGGGAAGCTGCACCATGCCGGGGAAGTGGCTTTGCATATGTTGAGTGGAAATCAAAGGAAATACTCAAAAAAAGTAAGCGTGGCCTGAATTGTCAGCTGATCACGTTCATCTGTGTATGAACACGTGCATACATTTTTGTGTGTGTGTGTCTCAGTGCAAGTTTGTCTGCCGTGTTTATCAGTGATCTGTGGATGCACCGCTTTTTGCGGGAATGTTGAAACAGGGCTGGTATGCACAACATGTTAAAACAGGTCACCGCTACCTTTCCTGGCAGACATCTCCTCAGCTGGCCACACACACACACAAAGACAAATCTCATCCTAAAACCAGACATTCTCAGAGTTGATGTGAGCTAAACGGAGTGTTGCTGTTGAACATCTCTCCCCTCATCTTTCATATTTTATATGTTAGATGTTTCTTTTGCCCCTGGTTTACGTGAGTGAGTGCATTTCGTGTTCAGGGACGTCTCTCCCATAGTCCAGACATATAGAGGTGTTTGAGTACGAGGTGAACACTTTTTTTCCCCCCCCCACCTTCTTCCTTCTATTGTTAAGATTATTTTTCTGTCTGCTCTGTCTTCACCTCTGTATCCCTTAGTCCTGTCCTTTATTATTATTTTTTTCTTCTTTCCTGCTTTAATTCTTTGCACCTATCACAGAGCTTGGAACATGTTGCCTTGACCAATGCCACCATTCTGGATGGCAGCGGGGGCGGGCCCAACGGTTCCCTGGCTGGCTCAATGGGCTCTGTGGCTGTCTGTCTTCCTTCTGAGTCTTCTCTCACTGACTCTCTCCACACCTCAGCGGTGAGCTAACACAGGATAGATGATGGTTGGAGTACAAGCAGGATACTTGTTTGAACCAGCTCTTTATGATAGATCATAAAATGTGACACTGGACTTCCCCTGGCAGATTGGTGTTAGATTAAAGCAGTTTGGTATTCAGTGGTGTTGCTCAGATGATAATGTAGTGACTCATATACTTTTTGAGTCACTACATTATCTGTCTGATTATTCATAAAAGAATCCCAGTAGAGCATGTTGCACTGCATGTTCCCTTTGCCAGTAAATGCCATTACCTTTATAAACGATGCACTCCAGTGCCACCTGGTGGTGAAGAAGACTCTTAGCTGGGAAACTTACCGCTCACTGTTGAGTACCAGAATTCTGCTAGCTGCTACCTCTCCCCCTAAGTCACATATACCCCTTTGATGCCTGTCTGCCCCTTGGAAAACACTCTGTGCCCCTCTCCGCTGCTTTACGCCTCGGTTTGTGTCCCTCCTCTTTTCCCGTAGAGCGAGAGTGCGAATGACGAGGGCGGGGAGGGGGAGTACGTCAACTTGTACTCATCCAGCCAAGCCAATGGAGAGCTGCCTCTGTCCCTCAGAGTAAGTAGCTGACCGCCACGGGTGAAAGGTCAATTCCATTTGTGTGTCCCGTCACTTCGGAGAATGAATCAAGGCTCGTTTGACTGGCAGACCTCACCCTCGCCATTCATCTGTTGCACTGAGCGGCCCTTATTGATTCATCTCTTGAAGTGGTGGTGCTGAAATGGAATGTGAATGTAGTGGAACCTGACTGAGCACGGCTTCAGATTCACAGGTTTGCCTGCTGTGGCTGTTGTCTGTGGGAAAGCTGTCCATGAGTATGTTCTGCCTGGCTGTTGATTGCCCTCTCTCTGGCTGCGCTTCAACTGTTTCGAGCTTTTTAACCTTGTTCTGATCTAACACCTGACATGTCGTCGTACCAAGAGGTGTTTTTTTAATGGTTCACTGGGTTTCAATTTTCCACTAACATTCCCCATAACAGCTTACCTGTGCATGTGTGACAGTGTGTGTGGGGGGCTGTAGTGGTTTTCCCCTGGGTAAGCGTGTGCGTTCAGGAGAATATTTAAGACATTGGTTGTGCTGTGTGAAAGTGTAAGGGAGAATGAGAGCTCCTAAGCATTTGGATGTGTGATTGGAGTCTTATATTTGGTGCAGTTTCAGTGTGAGTGAGATCTTCCCTTTGGTGTCTATGAATTTCATCTGTTGGGTTTTTCCCGTACTGAGGAAAAGCCGCATTGTAACCATTAGCCCTCTGTAGCTCATTTACGTCAAAACTAATGGGGACAACATCCTGATCCTGAGACATTTGTACAATGCATCCATCCTCCCTTCCACCAGACGTGTTGCATGTGAGCCTGGTGGATGACCTCATCAATAACCAGGCTCCTGTCACTGCATGGAACCATTCACCAATCATGTTCCATGTATCTGTCTGTACAGATGCTGATTATTGTTTTTTCCCTCCATCGATTAGGAAACGATTGCAGATGACGACGTACTTCAAGACCCCACCCCTCAAATGCCATCCTCCAATAGCAAAGAGGCTTTGGACAAGGAAAAGTAAGCGCTGCAATGTTGACACTCTCAGTAATACGTGCTGTTCCACACTGCCTTGCTACGTATTCAAACTCCTAAAAAAAGACTATTAAACTGACATTTTATTACAATTAATTAAACTAGAAATAAACCAAATCTTTTAGAATCATTTTTGTTTTCTGGGGTTTTTCTGGGTCTATTTCTCCACTATTCATAAATGCATGTATTTTTCTTGCTTTGATAAGTATGTAGATGTAGATATTGGTTACTTTGTTATAAATAAACACCCTTGTCGACCTCACTTAAATTCCTAAACCAAATTTATTTTAATGCAGTCTCCAGCACTGATGATACAGGGCACATTTGCTGGTTAATATTTGTGAAACCAGCAGCCGACAGTTGCAAAATATCTTACCTCAGTACTTAACTTGTGTTTGGATTATTTATTCTACAGTTTCTCCTAAAATAAAAGTAAATAAGACCCCGGGACATAAAAACACACTCTTGCTCCTCTTCAAGTTCCCTTAGCACCATCATGTCCCGTTCTTTTCTCCTCCAATGTGCCTCCAACCCAAAATCACTGAGTAACCGGGGCAATGACTGTGAACTCGAGCTTTGTTTTAAAATGTCTGTCCAAAGTAAAACCAGGAGCTCTGCATTTTTTATTATAAAACTGACATGTTGCTGCAATCACCAACATGATGTGATGGAGACTGTCAGGGCTACATTATAAAGTTGATTCCTGAGAGTGTTATAGTAAAAAAAAAAAAAAAATCTTTTAAAATGTGTGGATCAAACCAAAATCATGTTTATAAAATATTTCAATGTATAGGCAGACAATTATTTTGTCATAAGATCATCAGTGTATATTCTTTCCTTGTAACCAGTCTAGTCTTAACATTAAAATACTTTCAGAAATAAAAATACAACATGAAAAAATGATTTCGCTTTCACTGTACATATGATACTGCAGTGGTAATTACTGGCAGATGGTTGTGGTGGTTACAGAAAACATGATGACGTCAGGATCTACAACATTTCCAGAGTGAATTCAAAAGCAAATTCTGCTTGAAAGAGAATGAATTTCCTCCACTATATCTGAGCTGCTGTATTACATGTTTGAAACTTTCATTGTCTCAAACAAGTATCCCTAACTGCCTCCCGTCAGAACCCTGCGATGAAAAGAATCATTTTCCAGTGTTGACATTATCAGCTAATCACCAAATTTTTTCCAAGTTACTTAAGTGTTTTGCCGTTAAATTATGAAATCCATTGAAAAATACATCATTACTATTGCTAACATAAATTTCACATCCTCACATTTGAGAATCTGATGTTTGAAACCAAAGTATCATCCACCCATCAATTTATCAATTGATTAACTAACTGTTTCCGCTCCAGACTTTGCTACCGTCACTGGTGTCTTACGTGTGTGTGTGTTTATTTGTGTGTGTGTCAGTTTCAGGAGGCAAAAGTCAACAGAGTCGGCCGGAAACGATGAAGAGGATGTGGACGAACTCTCCCTCATAGACCACAAGGAGATTATGAGCAGGATAACTCTGAAACAAGCAGTAAGAGCCACTGCTCCCATCAACACTGCTGATGCTGTGTACTGTTTTTAGAAACCTGCTGTGGCAGAATTGTGAAGCACCAGCATACAAAGCACATTTTATCCTGTTAGGCCTGTGCAGACTAAAGGTCACTGTGAGTCACTCAGATGTGAAATCAGATCCTGAGATGTGCCAATGATGGCCATTGCTGCCCTCTGGAGTCGAGTCTTTGAAATTGCATCGCTGAAAAAATTGCCAAACCAGCCTCCTCCTCTTACACCTCCTGTTCCTCCTCCTTTGTCCTCTGTGGTGCAGTCTGACAGACAGATATGTGAAATTACTGCTCCCCACCCTGCAATGTGACAGCTATGATGAATATCAGGAGATGAAATCAGAAAAGCAGGAAGAAATGAGTCGTGGCCTGTGATGACATTTAAATGTGTTTCAGAGGACGTGTTATAGTGGGGGTGCTTGTTTCTAACACAAGTCTGGCTTTTTTGTCATCGTCATCAGAGGAGCTGGTGCAGGACAGGGAGGGGTGGGGTGGGGGCCTTTAATATGGGTGGGGGCTGGAAGAAACGAGGCACAAACCGGAAAGGTGCAAGCTACATTCTTAGCTAGACTGCATGACTCTACATCTACTCTACCCCCTTTCTCCTCTCCTGCTTTGATTGTCATTCACTTATCTCCATCCTCTTGATCTGTCGCTCATTTTCTCCACACCTCTCCTTGATATTCCCAGAGTGACGATGGCCCTGATGTTCGTGCTGGATCAGGAGATATTCTATTAGTCCACGCTACAGAAACAGACCGCAAAGGTAAAGTACAGATCATAGAACACATTAAGACTCACACTTAGCCAACATATCTGTTATGCTGAGTCGAGTGTGTTACTGTGCTTCAGGGTCACTGGAACAGGTTGGTATTGATAACTTGACAGACCTGCAGTCATTAGATCAATTTATTTGTATTTGTAAAGTCTGATTTCTTTAGTTTGACGGATGAGTTGCTATTTTTCTAACCTCCTCGCCTGAGTAGCATCTTAAACAGCCTCTGTCTCTCTCTTGTTTACTTATTTGCAAAGTGTCAGTCAGGGTTATGGAGCCTTTCTCATTTGATGATGTGTTTTCAGCTTTAGGTGGTTAATTGGGACGTCTGGCTGCACAGCTAATTTAAATCTGCTGCTTTTTTTTTTCTCTCTTTTTTTTGCCTGACAGATCTTGTTTTGTACTGTGAAGCCTTCCTGACTACGTATAGGACTTTTATAACCCCAGAGGACCTAATTAAGAAGCTACACTACAGATATCCTTTTCAAATCACTCCACATGTCAGTCTGAGCATGATCGTTTTTTTTTTTGTTGGAAGAAGACAGTTTTTCTTGCAAAGTGATTTTTTTAAATATATATTTACCAAGGATAGACTTGTTTACCTTGTTTGCTGCTGTTTAGATCTGTCAGTTAAAAGCAGTCATCGAATCAACAGAAACACAACAATTTTCTGCTGATGGATACAAAAGTCTTTCATAATGACTGAATCTACTGGTGCTTCTTGTGATTGTTTGCTTTGCCTCAGGGCACCAAAACAGAACCCAGATCATCATATTTTCCCTCCAAGTTTTAAATTTATTATTAGTTCCTTAATGGATTATTTGATCCATTAAGCAACATCATATTATATATCATCATATTAAATCAGCAATTTTTTTGACAAAGATTTAATCAATTATACAAGTTTCATTCACACGTGATGGCAAATTCAATATAATTTGGTTGTGGACATTTTGTGGGACACCAGTTCGAAGTTATCACCATGGGATTTAGGAGGTTATGACGTGCAGTTTCACCCTTTCTTACATTTTATAGACCAAACCATTAAAGAGATGATAATTAAATTACTCAGCCCCATTGTTTTGACTGGAAGAGTTAAAGCTTTTGTCATCTTCCTGATTGATGAATTAGAGTAAATTTTATGTCTTAAATATAATAAACAAGGAAAATTGGTTGATCATCTTGAGTATGATAAAATGAACTGTGCAATGAAAGTTATAACTATTAAATTGATTTGTAGAACTACAAACTCCTCAAAGTTAGAAGGAACCACTGTGTTTCAAAAGAGCAAAACTTTCATCACTTATTGAAGCCTGAAAATGAAATGAAAAGTTTGCCTTAGTTCCACATGTTATTGTGCACTGTAATCAAGATATAGGCACAGTATTTTTTTCAATGTCCTTGACCACAAAGCACATATACTAGCTTCTGTCACAGTCCAGACACCTTCAAGAAGCGAGTCAGCAAGAACACCTTCTTCGTGCTGGTTCGGGTAGTGGATGAGCTTTGGTGAGTGGGACTCAATATTTGTTCTTTGTTTGTAATTAGTTATTAATGCCCCATTTAAACGGCATTATGTAAACTCAAGAATGATTTATTTGTGTAATTCTTCAGTCATATCACTCTAATAAAGAAAAGACCTGCCTTATATAATGTTTATTTGAAGTAAATCAATCCTAGGTGCTGACACCCATAACCAGAAAATGTTTCTTCTTCTTTGAATTCACCGACCAGCTGTGTCCGTTTCCTTCTGCTCGTCTGTTTCTGTCTCAAAGTTTAATCATGTGATCATTTCCTTCTTTCACTTCTTTCCTCCAGCCTGGTGGAGCTGACGGAGGACATCTTGAAACAGCTGATGGAACTGGTGTTCACGCTGGTGTGCTATGGCGAGCTTAGCCTCGCCCGTGTGCTGCGCAAGAACATCCTGGATAAGGTGGAACAGAAGAAGCTGCTCCGCTACACAAACTCCCTCAAACCCCTGGCCGCCCGAGGGGTCTCAGCAAGGTATTGTGGGGGGTCAAGGGTCAGCTCTGTCTGTGTGTTGATGCTACAAGTGGGAGGCTGTTTTTCCATTCTTACAGCTCAGTGTTGGGGATAACAGACAGTATTTTGTTAAATGCTTTGTAGACGGCATTAGAGCTGCACAGATGAAGTTGTCAACTGACAGTTTGCGTTTCCTCACAGGCCTGGAACTCTTCATGACTTCCGCAGTCATGAGATTGCTGATCAGCTCACTCTCCTTGATGCTGAACTCTTCTATAAGATAGAGGTAAGGCAGTGTCTTTGTGTTGGAGATAATTGTTTGTGTTTTGTTGACATTCATTGTGTTTTTGACCCAGAGCCGCACCTCAACCCTCAAACTTATCACTTCCTGTTTCCCCTCAGATTCCAGAGGTGCTGCTTTGGGCCAAGGAGCAGAACGAGGAGAAGAGTCCGAACCTGACTCAGTTCACAGAGCACTTTAACAACATGAGCTATTGGTAAAACCACAAACATCACAACCTCTCACCGCTTTCTGTCGTGGGCATTATTGTCTCCTCTCTTATACCATCTGTCTATTTCTCTTTCCTACAGGGTCCGCTCTTTAATAATTCAGCAGGAGAAAGCCCAAGACCGAGAGAAGCTGCTCCTCAAGTTCATCAAGATAATGAAGGTCAGTCAACCAGAATATTGTGATTTATCTGTAGTCTTGTTGTTTAATGCAATCATATTAAAACAAATCTCTTTTTACAGCACTTAAGAAAGTTGAATAATTTCAACTCTTACCTGGCAATACTGTCAGCCCTGGACTCTGCTCCCATCAGGAGATTGGAGTGGCAGAAACAGACCTCGGAGGTGAGTCTTCAAGATGTCTGTGTTTGAATTTGAACATCCGGGCTCATTGATAATTATCATACTGATCACTTTTCTCTCGTAACCCACCTCCTCCTTCGTCCTCTCTCAGGGATTAGAGGAGTATTGCGTGTTGATTGACAGCTCCTCCTCATTCCGAGCGTACAGAGCTGCTCTTTCTGAAGTGGAGCCTCCATGTATCCCATACTTGTAAGTGAATGAATATTTGAACTCACTCCGATTTTTGTTGAGGCCACAATTTGACATGACATGTCCGTCTTCCAGGGGTCTCATACTCCAGGACTTGACCTTTGTCCACCTGGGGAATCCTGACTACATCGACGGAAAGGTCAATTTCTCCAAACGCTGGCAGCAGTTCAACATACTGGACAGCATGCGGCGCTTCCAGCAAGTGTAAGTCCACTTGGCTACATATGTGTTGAATCTAAAATGGTTTTCAGCATAGGCCCAACTGTTCCAAAAAATTCAATCCAGCTGCACCAAATTTTTCACGCTCATGAAAGTCAGTTCCCTCAATCTACCCAAGGTTTTTTGCCACAAAGATCCATGAAATATTCCCTGAGAAACTGCTCTATTTCACAATGTGAAAGAATGTGTGTGGAGGGGGATCCTGGATACAGCCCTTTCTTTCTTTAGTTATTTCTCAATTTTACATCCTTCCTCTAAGTTTCGTAGAAATTCTTTCAGTAGTTTTTGTGAAATCCTGCTGACAAAAAAAAACAAATGGACAGATGTGACTCTATAATCTCTTTGGCAGAGGTAAAACCATAAACTGGAAAGATTTGCAAACATTATCTCAGCAATGAATCTTATCAATATTTGCCACTGGCAGGGAATTTATGGGTGCCAGGAAATATGATTTATATTTCAGTAAATTTGAATATCTTGAAAACATTTCTGTCCATCCACGTGGTCTGTTCGTTTCCTGGCTGATGAATTACTGCATTCATCAAACTTGGCCCTCTTCTCATTTCAGGCATTATGAACTGAAGCGCAACGAAGACATTGTGTGTTTCTTCAACGACTTCAGTGACCACTTGGCAGAGGAGGCCCTGTGGGAGCTGTCGCTCAAGATCAAGCCCAGGAACATCGCCAGGCGCAAGACGGAACGCGAGGAGAAGACCTAGGGGCTCGCGGGCCTTTTTCCAAGACTGACCTCCAACTGTGCTTCATGACACTAACTCCACTTTACTACAGACTGAGAGAAAGACGAATGGAAGCTATCCGCTGGAGCAAATGGGAGACTCATTGTGGGGGATGCAGAACAAGCTAGACTGAAGCGTGCCCAGGGTTTTTACATAGAGCTCTGCTGCTCTGGGAGATTATAATTGGGATTACCGCGGGAAGAGATTGTGACCACGGTGAAACGGGACGAAGCCTTGTGCCAAGGAGGACAGAAGAATCGCACAGAGTGGGCAGACGCCGTGGAAATAACCAAAGTCTGCTCCCTGGGCTCTCTGAGTGGAGCTGTTGCGTGTGTGTGAGAGTGAGCTGAATGGTCCATAACTCTCCAAGTTGCTCCTTCCTCTTCCTTTATGTACGTGCCATTTGTCGGCCATCTTCTGCGACCCTCTCTCCAACTCATGAGTTCCCCTCAAAAAGCAGAACCTCGAGAGCGACCTGCTGTGAACTGTGACGTCAACATGCAGGCCGCAGATAGTCCCCCTGGGGGAGGGGGGTTGGGAGGGTTTGAACTTGAAGAGGATGGCCGTAAGAGACTGGAAAGTTTGTTTTGAAACATTTTGTGTAAGAATCATGTATGGTTATGAAATGTATTATATACAGTGCTCCTTTTGTTCTTAAAAAGGATGTTTATGCTTACGAGAAGAGCTTCGCTTCTCCCAAGTGCCATACATATGTGCACTAAAAAAAGCAAAGCAAAAACACAAAAAGATAAATTACTAAAGATGCTGTGATCTATGTATGTCATACTGAATCATCGTGTGCCGTGTTCAAGTGTAGAGAACCGCGAGGCGATCACAATCATGTCCCAGTCATGTCGGTGTGTGAAAGTGTCTGTGTGCGACTGAAGTCCTCGGCGACTTGTGTGTTCGTCATTTCAACATGTGCTGTAGTGTAAAGTCAGTTTGATTCCTTTTTTGGGGATAGAACCAACACATCACACTGTGCTCTCAAACTCCAATAAAACAAACAGCTCTGTTTCTATATACACTGTGCCGCTCCGAAACTTGTCAAAATTCAAACAAGACTCAAAACCATAATGACAGAATTTTATATTTATTGTTGAACACAATAATTCATGGAGATTGAACTTTAACGAAAAATTAAGGCAAGAGTTCTGCATTAAATAAGTCAAAAAGGAAGCACTTGGACTAAAGTTAGGAGTAAAACAGGGAGAGCAATAAATGACTATAAACCATTATAATTTAAATATATTAATCTTCATTAAGCAACAAAAACACAGGTTTATAAAAAGGTAAAACTCAGTGCAGAAGCACAACTAAAAAAAAATTGATAACGCGTCTTGAGTAAATTCTTTCATTTCAGTAACCGTTCTGACCAATGTTGAAACCTAAAAAAAATCAAATCGACATCATGGAAGACTATATATAGACAGACTTAGCATTTCTGTTGTGCACCAACCAATAAAAATACAATTACGAAGAGTTGCAGCTCTGACCGCTTGTGATACTTTTACTATGGATATATATTCTTTTAGTTTGCAGAGACTGGCATCACAGTTTGTGGCCCACTCTGCACAAACCAGGAGCCGCAATCCCCGAGTCTGGTGACATTCATCATCCACACGTGCGTCCTACAAAGTCTCAATGAGGCCGACTGCTGGGTTCCAGCAGGACCCTCTTTACTGGATTAGCGGCTCCGTTCTGCAGATCCCCTTGTTCGGTAAGGGCTCGCTTGAAGCCACGCCCATTGACGTTCATGGTCCCACGCTGCCATTTGCAGAGTTCTCCATTCAGAATGTCCTGGATGTGCTGCACGATGAGGTTGATGGCCACTGAGGAGAGACAGATGAAGGATTTACCAAGTGTTCATGATCTTTAGCTACGACATAATGAAAAAAAGACACTCACCCATGTTGTCAACTCCCCTTGGAATGATGACGTCTGCGTACTTCTTAGTCTGAGAGAAAACCAGAAAATGTGACAAAGCTCAGAGGTCTGTTGACGGACACTGAACGACATGAACAGAATCAGTCCTCATACTCACAGGCAAACAAAATTCCTCGAAAGCAGGCTTCACGAACGTTGTGTACTGTTGGAGAATCTGCTCCAGGTCTCGTCCCCGGGTCATGTCTCGCAGAACTGCAGAGGAATCGGGTCAAACCATTGACGACGCACTGTGACAACCACTTGAGAATTGTGTTTGACAGGAACATTCCTACCTCTGCGAGAGAGTCTGACGTCTGAATCTGTGTCCACGAAGAGCTTCATGTGAAACATATCACGCACTTTCTGGGGGTAGAACACCAGGATCCCCTCAAAGAGGACGACGTCCGCTGGGTAAACTGTGATCCTGTCTTCCAACCTGCAAACACAACCAAAAATCATCATACAGGAGCACTGGGCTAAACGTCTCAACGGCAAAAGGTCAACGTGCTTCCAGCCTACCTTGAATGCGTAACAAAGTCATACGTTGGCACTTCCACCACCTTTCCCTCCGCAATGTCCTTTAATGTTTGGTACATTAAATCATTGTCAAATGCCTCTGCAAGACAAACAGACACAGGTCATGTTAATAAGATGAATAATACAACACCATATAGACTAAGTAGAAAAAGTATTATTTCAAAGTTGGCTTTTTATGATCCACAGACTATCATATCAATGCCGTTATACTGGTTTACAAAGTGAGGTATCATGAAATGTATAAACCCTTCATGGACTTTGGAAGAACTTTACTTGAGTACTTCCATCATATGCTACTTTATACTTAAGTGACATCTCAAATGCATGATGTGAAATAATCCAACTTATTAGTCCTTTATATATTTATTTCGTTTGATTGTTTAGTTTATGACAGAAACGTGAAAATGCTTCTCCACAGCCTAGAGGAAATCCTCAGATGTCACGTTTTGTCTGAAAGACCCCAAACATATTCAGATGACCATCCCACTTGACATAGAAAAGCAGGAAATCCTCACATTAGAAACCGGTACGTCAGGGAATTTAACAGTTTCGCTTTCAATTCACGTGAAAACTAACTCAAGACTGGTCTGGCCTGGGCTCACCTGGATGATCGAAGTTGTACTGGCCCTTCAGCGCCTTCGCCTTCTGCTCGGGGGTCAGGACTTTGTAGAAACAGTCCTGACTTATGATGGCCACCTTCCTCTGGCGGTGGTCCACCTTGTTCTGGCCCAGGAGCTCCATGATCTTGGCGCAAACTGTTGACTGAGGCAGAAAAGTCACGTGGATGTTATTTACGATTTAATGTTTTGTGTTCAACTAGCGAGGACGGATTACATCGCATTGAGATGAAGCCTCCTGAGGATCCGCGGGAAATGAACGTCCTGGTGTGTGAGAGGAGTTTAGCATTGCTAAGTAAATAACACTATTATCGAATCACAGTTAGCTCGTTAGCTCTTTGGCGCTGAAGTGCCACAAAGAAGAGCTGCAAGCGGCAGAAACAAGTATAATGACATTTGGAGCATGTTAATAGAATAATATATACAGAATGTAGTCGTTGAGGGAGGGGGCGTGTCGCGGCTGGTTTGACAGTTTGCAGAACAAACTAAGCTAGGCTACTATGCTAACTTCCCTTCCCGGTCTCATTCTCTGTCAGAATAAAGCCCCACTGACCTTGCCGCTAGCGGTTCCTCCGCTGACCCCGATTAGGAAAGGGTGATGCCGCGGTCTCTCCGCCTCTTCTGCGGCTCCGGAGCACTCCATTTTCGGCCCGACAGAAACGTAAGACCGCAGAAAAGTCTGGATAGCTTAGCTACACGCTAGCTATGTTATCTGTGGCGTCGATAACGCGCTGTTCTCGCGAGAAGTGACGTATTCTCGACCCGAGTGTCAACAAATGACAGACTCGAGCGGAAGTGCGTTCGATATTTACATAAAATAAGATTTATTACTATATAATTACTTTTAGAGCGGAACGGCATAAACTAATAAGATAAAATATGATTCGTCCAGTGGGGAGGAGACCTCGGGGAAGACCCAGGACTAGGTGGAGAGATTATATCTCAACACTGGCCTTGGAACGCCTCGGGATCCCCCCGTCAGAGTTGGTCAATGTGGCCCGGGAAAGGGAAGTCTGGGGCCCCCTGCTTGAGCTGCTGCCCCCGCGACCCGACCCCGGATAAGCGGATGAAAATGAGATGAGATGAATGAGATGATTCAAAAATATGAATATAAATAATCGGCAAGGCAGGACTATGATATTTCTATTTTGGTTCAATTATTTTAATTGAATGCCTTTTTTCAGTTCCAGGGATTCTATTTTTAGCCCTTACTATTAGAATCCATCTTTTTAATTTCTCCAAATGCATGACAAATTATTAGCAATTACAAAAATTTACATTTATTATGAAATTAAATATGAACATCTTGCAATATACAGATAATAATATGAACAATGTTATTTTTTTTCTGGATCACCGTGTGATTTTTCAGTCTCTTCACTACACTGTGACATGTCTTTGCTGGATTCATCCACCACGATCTCCAGAGCATCACTTCCTTCAATCCTCCTCACAGTCTCTCCTTTGGCAGCAAGAATCTCCTCGATGTTTCTAAAGCACAAAACAACACGAGACGAGAGTTGATCAGAAATAGTTTAGTGTACATGCAGTTGTTGGTAATTCAAAGATGAGGCTTAAACAATCTGAGGTGCTGTTCTTTTGAAAGAGATCTTGCTGTTAACGTAAACACCAGCTATGCAGAACACTTAACAGTCTTTTTTTTATATTTAATAGAACTGTCACTTCACAGCATGAGGACTCCTGTTTCAACTCAGTTTCGTTTGTGTGGAATTTGCATGTTTCCACAGTGTCTGTGTGGCTTTTTTCTCCAGCTACTTAGAGACACTGGCCCCTCACCACAACTCTCAAAGGATAAATGGTATAGTTAATGAATGGATGGATATATTTCTCATAATAATTAACAATAAATAACAGAAAATAGGTGATGCTATGCCACATTTGATCTGGTGGTGTATGCTGTTTCTGAGTGCGGTATGTGATAGTTTTTGTTATGACAGTCAACTAGCTAACTGCACTTCTAAACTCTATGTCTCAGATTTTCTCCTGTCACACACCACTTGTGATCATGAAGTTGTTTTCTAATTATGTTCTGTTCGACTGGCAAATACAACATTCCCCTCGTCTACTGCAGCAGATTGTCACTGCTCCAATCTGTCATATGCTGATTCATCTCTGACAAGTAGTTTGTTGGGGCTGTTGGACAAGCATATGTCAACCAAGATTGGCCGTCACATCTACCACCTCCCTATGCATTCAATTGACAGCCTGGTGAAGGATGTAGCCTGTGTTATGTTCACAAGTATTTGGTACAAATCAATGAGGGTGAGTTAAACAACAGATACTCTGTGTTGAGAGGTTGAGAGGTTGACAAACCTCTTCCCCTCCAGGTCGGAGAACCAGTTGAGGTTGTCAGCGATGATGTGGTGTTTCTCACATCCAGGACATGTCACTATCACTACACCCTTGTTGTAGGCCAGCTTGGAAATCTGCTTCGTGGATCTAGTGGAGCAAACCTGCAAACATGATAGAGGCTGTGTGTCAGACTCTCTCTCACTCAGACTCGGATCCGATCATTAAAGAGATGCTGTTCTCTGCGACCTTGCAAGTGTAAACAAGGCGGTAGTGTGTGGACTGGATCTTCCCAACAGCGTCACTGCGGACCACCGGTGAGGTTGAGGCTCCTCTGCAGCAGCGGACCGGACCAGCGGGGAACAAACTGCGGACTCTGCGCTGCTCCTGCGCCGAGAGAAGGAGTCCTGTCCCGGCTGCGTTCGTACGAGGTCCCGCAGGACACCGGCTGAACTGAGCTGAACGACCGTGAAAACAGCGAAGCGAGTGGCTGACAGGCAGCGTCACCACCGGAGAAGAAGAAGGTCGAAGAAGAAGAAGATAACACTTCTGTGACATCAACATGTCTGCGGCTGGTTACACACAAGTTACACACGATTTCATCAACGAGGGAGTCGTCCCTCATTGATGACGTCACCCGACGGTGCATTCAAAACAAACTTTATTCACAAGATGCTCCTACAACATAATAAAGCACTTATTGCCTGTATTGTTACATTTCAGCAGGTATGACAACACTTTATCTGCTGGGGGCGAAACTAACGTCATCTTCAGAGAAAATAGGGACGTAGGATGGGAATTTACAATTGATGTTTAATAAATATAATTAGCTAAAAGCTGACAAAATGTCTATTCTGTGATCTTTTTGACACGATATTAACAATATGAATCAGCCTTTATTGCAATAGATGACTGGAAGTTACAAAGTCATGATGTGACAAAACTATTTTCAGCATTGTTCAAACTAGTCAGAGCCAAGGAATGTATAGTTGAGCTGAGAGGCAATCAACACAAGGAGAAACTGCAGTCAGTCTGAGAGTGGGAGGTTTTCCCAGTGCATATGTTTTGTCAACTGTATTTCTCTTTCTGATTAGTCTATATTGAGGTGAGTCACTACAGGCAAAAACGTTTCTACTGCCCTAAAACATCTAAATCAAACTCGATGGGATCTCTCTTTTTCTTTTGAAATAACCCCAGTTCTCCTCAGGACATTTGCTCACAGTTTTATTTGGCAGGTGGGTTGTTTGAAGTATCTTGGGAAACTTGCCACAGATGTTGTCTGTCTCAATGTCTTCTCCCTCATAAATGTTGAGTGTACTAATTGTAAGTCTCTTTGGACAAAGGCGTCAGCCAAATGACATGTAATGTAAAATGTAATGTGATCCCAAACTCCACGAATGACTCTGGCACTATATTTAAGATCTTAGTCAGTTTTTACAATTTACTGAATAACAGTTTAAGCAGGTTAAATATCACCATTCATCAAATGTAACAATAAAATCTTTTAAAAAATCACAAAATACATAATCAAAATAATATACTGAGAGCAAAAAACATTTATTATTACACAGTTATGTATTGCACATGAGCAATTGAATTGAAAAAACTGAGATGTGTTATACATACCAATTACAAGAAAAGAATAAAATAACACAAACTAGCATCAAATAAAAAATAAAACAAAATCGAATAAAATGATGTGGATACAAACAACTTAAAGGGATATTTCCCCCCAAAATAAAAGTTCACACATTGTCTACTCGCCACTATGCTCCATCTTCAAAAAACAACAGAGTTAAGAAAAATAACATGCTTCCATACTGCTCCATACTTACTATTATTATTGGATTTTGCTGCTGCAAAGTTTACATCTGAGACTGTGAAGGATGTAGCCTGTGTTATGTTCACAAGTGTTGTGTCCACCCTATTTAAATCAGTTAACGATCCCTTCAAGGACACAAGCCTTAGAGTACTTGATATTTTTCCGTTTACTCTTAAAGATAATGACAGACACATCATTTTGAATTGTAGTGTTTCTCAGTTTCTGTGAGTAAAGAAGTTTAAAACCAAAAGCTTCACTCAGGAACATTATATCAATATTTAAACTTGGAGGAAATAATGTGGCATTCATCATGATAATTATCGTTATCGACTGTTAGATATTATTATCATTGTTGTTGTTGTTGTTGTTGTCCTCTTTACTGCTGCCGCCGTGCTTTTATTTCGACAGTGGCTTTCAGTCTTGGGACTTCCGCCTCTCAGCTGTAGTTTTCTGCGGAGCCGCTCCGCTGCTGCCGTCTTGCGCTGCTGTTTTCTACCCGTCACCGTCTCTCCGGCCCCGGCGTCCGACCAGCGACCGACCCGCAGCCACAGCCGCAGAGAGCCGTCAGAGACATGTGTCACCCGTGTGCCGAGGAGGCGAAAGACCGCGGCTGCAATAAAACAGGTGGGTCTTTCTCCTCCGGTCACAATGTGTGTGTGTGTGTGTGTGGAGCGGAGGGTTTTTAGCTGCGCGGCTCGGCGAGACTCCTCTGCCGCAGCGAGCTAACCGGGCATCGGTGGGAGACACGGTTTCCTCCCGCCTGTTGTTGTGTAGAGGAGCGGCTGATAAAAGGTCGCGGGCAGGATTATATTACATGTTGTTTCTACAGTGCCCCTCACAGTTCGAACTGAGGGAATATTCTCCACCATGTATCAGTTACATCAGCTGAAGGGCCAGCAGGTATTGGGACTGGAACCATTCTATCAATGGAACAAATACAGATGCAGATTTTTGATATAAATAGTGCAATAACATATTGTAATAAACTGATAATAGCCTCATTGAATTAGTTAGCAATTTTCTAGATTTAAGTTCTATATTTTCTATGTAATGATTATCAATAACACGCGTAGACTGTGCACACGAGATACAAATACAGACATTCTATATAGATAGTGGAACTCTGGGTTAAAACCCCTAAAACCATAAAGCCAATGTTGTTTAACCTGTAGTATTTCTATTATTAATTAGATGGTGTCTGCTCTATGTGGCAGAGCCTATTCATCAATCGACCAGATAATTAATCGGCAACTTTCTTGTTTTGAGCTTCACACAAATAAAGCTTTTATGATTTTCTCTGTCACACAGTGCAAATATACCTGGAAATTATCATTTTTCATTTCCAGGTCTTTGCACTGTTAGTCAGACAAAATACCACATTCTGGTTTGGGGTTACATTCTTCTTCATTTTAGTCTAGCATTGTTTTGATTTGTTGGCTCTTTTCACAGCTTTTTACTTTTGCTTTTCTTGCCCTGTGTGTGTGTTTGGAACTTCTGGATGCCAACATATACTTTGTTATCAATAAAGTATCCATCTAATGACCAATATGTCTACGTATAGATATCCCCCTGCTCTGCGGGAAGTTATTACAGACAACCCCCTCTGTCATTCCATAAACAAAACAAACTAAAAAATACATTGATACGGAGAATAATCAATTAATTATTTGCAACCCTTGTACATTCCTTAATGTGTGTTTTCATCGTATCACAAACGTCGAAACGATGCATGAGGCTATAGCGATATGTAATACACATTTAAGAGCTTATATGGTCGATGGTAATTGTTTTATGTTTGTGTAACGTCTTTTATTGCGTTATTGTTGTCCTCTGTGGAAAAGGGCATCGGACTGTGCAATACAGGCCAAACAACCAGTCACGTTAGAGCTAGCCACATTAGTCTGATCATATCATCAGCACAGGCTTCTACAAAGTGGATTTGAATGGCCTTTAATTCAGGTGTGTGGGCGGGGTCGAGAGAGAGAGAGAGAGAGCTACATAGTCAGTGCTGTCTTCAAGCAGAAAGGAGAAGTGGGTTATTGTCAGTCAGAACCAGTTCGACCTGGTCCGGACTGCCCTGTCTCGCCTCAGTGTCTCAGAGCTGCCATCGCCAGCCGTGGGCAGATGGGCTGATATCTGAAGCTGCAATAACTGGGTTTCCTGCAGATGCCAAATAGAAAGGGCTTTTGTTTTCAACGAACAGTATAAACACTCACAGATATCCAGTGTCCAATGATGTAAGACTGAGGGAGCATTAGAGAAGCTGGAACTTGGAATGTTCTTTTCATAGGATCTTCATATGTATAATAGAAGTTCCGAAATTGTCTGGACCAAATTTCTGGACATTTACAGCTTAAATCAGTAAATTCATGATTCTCTCAGTTGCTATGATGTTAATCAAATACTTTCAGGGAGAATACTAAGAGATGTGACAAACCCAAAAGTCACACATCAGTCTAAATGGATTTAATGAAAGAATAAGCTTGAATTCTTTCCTTCCATACATCCACCAATGTTCTACTTATTCTGTTAAGGGTTTCAAGGAAGCTGGCGTTCTTCCCAGCATGGATTGGGCAGGATGCAGTGTAACATGTACACACACAGAGAGAAAAAAACAATTACACCCAACACACAAACTCAAGTTATGTTATTTTTCTCAGCAAAGGGTCTTTGGACATCTGAAGGTAACAGCAGCTCCTTAAGGAAACAAAAAGATTACCACTTATCACATAAGGCCTCAGGTACAGTCGGCTGTTACATTCAGAACTGTTGCCTTCCTGTGAGGTGGGAAGGTAGCCAGGGGTTGAGTTTTTTTTTTTCTGGGACTATTAATTAAGTTTGTTCATGTTATTTTGCAGATTTCCTTAAAACCTTACAACTTTTTCCGAGGGAGCTTTAGATGGAGAATATGCTGCGAAAAAGACAAACGAGCCAGGATCTTTGTCTACATGAGAGTTAAAAAACTGAGTGTCCTTGAGGAAAATTGTACTTGACTTTGTATTATATCGGCTCTCACAGCAGCCAGGTTCATCTGTGCCTCTCTCAGCCTTTTGGACCAAAATTGCCAGCACAAAAGCAACTCTGTTCTGTTTGGGAACAAAATCTGAGAAATGAACAGAGAACCAGAAGAGGAGTCACTATGTAATCCACTCCGGACATTTTTCTTTTTTAATTTTAAGGTTAGGACACCATTTTCCTGTAGTACTGTTTGTACTGGTGATCAGGCTGGGGCGGTTTGGAAAGACTAGACTACCTTCACCACGGCCAAACATTAAACCACACTGAATTCACCAGATCCAGGTTTTTATTTGGATGGGATCCATAAATAATTATAAGACTGATTAAAGAAAATGTTGAATCTCACAATGTTAAGGAAAGTGACTTTTTTTTTTTTTACTGGATCCTTAAAATTTCCCAGATTCAGATCCACACCAAAATGTATTAGGTTCTTTCCGGACCCTAAGCGCATCCTTTCCTGCAGGTTTCGTGGTAATCGATTCAGTAGTTTGGGGGTAATCTTGCTAACAAAAAGTAGATCAAGTACTTAAACAAAACTTAAATGTTATTTTAGACTTTATGAGTTTAGTCACTTTTAAGCCTGAAGCATGCTTCTGCGTTTTCACGGGCCCGTAAGCGCAAGAGCCCTTCCGGGTCCCTTACGTGCTTATGTATCCCTCCTTACGTGCTGACGTGGCTATGTAAATAAACAATCGACGAAGAAGAAAGAAGGCGTCTCTAAGGTCGTCTCGACAAAAAGCATTACTCCGCCTAGTGTTCTGGCGCGGAATTGCTTTGTAAGACGCGCAACGGTTGGGGAAGCATGAATGAAAACGAGTCTTGCGCCACAGCGGCGTGAAAAGACGCAGCCGCAGTCGCAGAAGCATGTTTCAGGCTTAAGAGTTTAACTCTTGATCATTGCTTTTTGTGTGGCCAGAAGGAATCTCTTCTGAAACTTGTTTTTATCTCGCCGCATGTTAGATTAATCTCTATAGTTACAGTTTAATTATTAATCATTTTTAGTTGATCGGAAACATACCAACTAGTTCAAGTTTCTCCAGCATCTGGGTTTGGCAACAGTGAAAGTGAGCAGATGAATGGTTTCAGTCTAAACAGATGTAAATGTATTGATCTGGGCTTAGAGGTGTAATTAGTCTTTTTGCCATATATAAATAATCTACACTGGTGCCTGTGTTTTGGTGTCTGTGTTTAATACCATGTGAATGATGGCACTGAGAGTTGTTCTGACAGATGCTGGGCTCTCTCTGTGCTGTAGTATCTGAGTTGAGGTGAAGCAGCAGCCGAGCAGATGAGGCCTGCACCGACTGTACTGCCATTCTGGTTTGAACCGGATAAAACAAAGCTTTTTTTGTTAGCTATCCGCTTTCATCCTTCTACTGTAAGAGTTGAGTAAACGGGGAGATACCGTTTTTGGAGAGATTTCTTTTTTCTTCTTTTTCTTTTATATCGGCTACTCCCAGTTTAAAGAGGTAGCATGGATCATACGATTATGATCTTAGATATACTAAAAGATAGGGTTGCCTGCAATAAACTTTTATTTTATGTTATAGCTGAGTCCATTAGGCTTTGAAACATCTTGTATAAGAAAAAAATGCTTAGGTTGCTGTAGTTCTTGCATTACATTACATTACATTACATTACATTTCATTTCATTTAGCTGACGCTTTTAACCAAAGCGACTTACAATAATTGCATTCGACCCCGAGGGTTACAGACCCAGAACAACAAGAATCAAGAAAGTACAATTTCTTCAAATGCATTAATTTACACATTTTCTGTATGAGAAAAGGGAAGTAGCTCAGTTGTGGTTTGACTTAGTGTAAATGCACGCCTTGGAACATCTTGAGGTTTGAGGGTTTGCTTTTAACATGGTCAGCATCACTTTGTTTCACTTTTATTAAGTTGAAGGTCTTGTTCTTGACTTGAATTCTGGGATTTTGTACTATCTGATCATTTACTCTGTAAGCAGTCACAACCCATTTAACAAAGGTCATCAGGAAATTTGTCTCTCCTGTTGTGTTTTGAGATGTAATTTGTCCTATGGCTTATACCTTTAACAATTAAGATAGAGGAGACACTGTTTAAATATGCTGTGAATGTCTTCAGATATCCCTCACCTAAGGCAGGCTTTTCATTCTATTGTATTAAATATAAAATTACCTTTGGGGCAAAAGTTACTGAGAGAAAGCACAAGTGCAAGCGTTGATCTTGGAATGATTGGAATAATTTCTCTGGAGCTGCCGATCGTTATCAGGCTTGGATTGATCGGCTTACAAACAGCCCAGAAATCCTCAAGTTGTTGGCATTGCAAAGTTG
Source organism: Platichthys flesus (assembly GCF_949316205.1). Classification (NCBI taxonomy): domain Eukaryota; kingdom Metazoa; phylum Chordata; class Actinopteri; order Pleuronectiformes; family Pleuronectidae; genus Platichthys; species Platichthys flesus. Next base: position 13,318,327 of record NC_084963.1, on the reverse strand, counting down.
CATTTTTACCTCAAGTAGCACAGCCTTGCCAAACACTTAATATCCACAGTGATCATGTTGTTTCGGCTGTTTGGAGATTTGGTTAAATCCCTCACAAGCTCTTCAAAGATCTTTATTCCCTCACAATCTTCCAGCATCAGTAATTCAGCATCATTTAAGGTTTCAGAACATTGTAACGTGGAATAACAGAAGCCGGTGTGTGATTCTTTGTGATTACAAACCCACTTGCCTTTTGAGAGCCACAATTGTTTTGACAGTTCTAAAAATGTATAACTGCTTGAACATCAAGGTAGACACCAATTCATTTCTCCATTGTTGGACTGATCAATATTGTTAACTGACTAATAGTTTCAAATCTACTGCAGAGGGCTGCATATAACAAGTTTTCTCAGTATATATGGCGGTTTGCAAAATACCCCAAAACATTTCACCAACTGATTCCTAATTTCCTGCGTTTTTTTTTGTTTTTTTTAGATAACCCATCATGATTCCCATCACAGAGCTCCGGTACTTTGCTGACTCCCAGCCAACGTACCGTATCCTGAAGCCATGGTGGGACGTTTTCACCGACTACATCTCGGTCATCATGCTGATGATTGCAGTGTTCGGCGGTACGCTGCAGGTCACGCAGGACAAGATGATCTGCCTGCCTTGCAAGTGGGTGGTCAACAAGTCATGCGAGACCATGCCCCTCGCAAACAACACCTTTGTACTGGAACCCAAGGGCATTCAGTATGACCTCGACCGCCATCAGTACAATTACGTCGATGCCGTCTGCTACGAGAACGAGCTACATTGGTTTGCCAAATATTTCCCTTATCTGGTGCTACTCCACACTCTCATCTTCCTGGCCTGCAGCAACTTCTGGTTCAAGTTTCCACGCACAAGCTCAAAACTGGAGCACTTTGTCTCCATCCTCCTCAAGTGCTTTGACTCCCCGTGGACAACAAGGGCTTTGTCCGAGACCGTGGTGGAGGAGAGGGATCCCAAACCTCTCGCCAAAATGAATGGTTCGATGGACAAGAAGGCTTCCTGCGTGAGTGAGGATGTTGAGGCTAGCGTGCCCATGCTGCAACGAACAAAGTCTAGGATTGAACAAGGTATTGTAGATCGCTCTGAAACTGGTGTGCTGGATAAAAAAGAAGGGGAGCAGGCTAAGGCTCTGTTTG